>NW_016915818.1:213142-215163 GCF_001483705.2 Eufriesea mexicana | reverse complement strand
CGAAAACATCATGTAAAAAGCAAAGCAGACTTGAAGGATGTTCTTTTACAAGAATGGATTAAAATCGAGCTGAATTTTCCAAAAGGTTAGTTGATTTAACCCTTTGCACTCGAGAGACGCCCTTCAGTCACCATTTGATAAAATTTCGTACATCGATATTAATGAATATGTGAAATTTAAGATAATGTAACAGTGTGAGAGGTATCGGAATCAAATAATTCTAAGTGTTAATTATTATAGGTTTTTTATTTACTGCTCAGAAAAATATCGTCAACTCTATAGCAGAAAATCTTTGGACGCCTATCCTTCTTTAGCCAAAAAATCGTCGAGTGCAAAGGGTTAATGCCCAAACGATTAACACGTTAAGTTCACGTCGGTGCCCAGGGTCTAGCCCAGCGCTAGACTTTCTGTTCGGGCCCGGCGTTCGGGTCCTCAGGGACCGGCCCAAACTAGGACCAAAAGGTGCTAACTTTCGGTGTGAAATTTTTCGCCATCTTTGGATCTAACGTTTAGAAATTCCTGTTATAACAATTGGTACAGTATCTCCGAGTTTTATGATTACTTCCCCCGCCACCGGTGGCCCACTTGACGGCCCAGTCTGAGCCTGAACGGAACAGCAAGCAAAACGGCCTGGGCACTTAACGTGCTAACGGAAGTCCTTAAAAGGAAAGGAGGGCCAACTAAATGATAATATTTAATTTCAAGTCATTTTTAAACGTGTTTATTCGAGTGTGCCAATACTTTTGTCCACCCATAAAATGTTCAATAAATACATTTTTGTTATTGTTTCGTGAATCAATGTATTTATATTATTGCTTCTACTGTGTAATAAACTAGAATAGATAATAAATGAATATATCTAAAAGTTTTTCTTTCAAACCAATTTGTTTAGTTGTTACAAGCACTTGTACCACAACAACCATGCTGTGCCTATACTTTTGTCCAGCACTGTATGTCTTCATTTTATGAATTATTTTATGAACTATCATAATACGAGGCACATTATCTTGGCCACTGAAGGTACGGGCAGAAAACTGAACGAACAAAAAGAATCATCACTGAATGAATCGCGAAAGATGTCTAAGTATTATATAGTCTAGGTAACGGTGACAAATATAGTATGAAATGTGCCAAATGTTCAATATTCACATGTAAAGAAATTGTAATAAAACATAATAATGTTATATGTACCCAGTGCACATAAATAACAAATATGTTTATATAATTTTACATTTTTTAAACAAACTCTTTTCCTACCAATATTATAAAAATTATTATATAATATCCTGCATCAAAAAGTTAGGTTCAAAGCATACATAGTAAAAATTTAGATATGGGTCAAAAGTGACCCGGCGTCGGCTCGTCGAGTCGCTTATCTACCATCGGCTATTCCAGAGATTGGTGGGAGTAGTGAAATGAGGGTGGGGGTCTCGAGCATGAATTAGTGGAATATCAGAGTGGGGTCTCGACAGACCCCGTTACCGTTTCGCGAGGTACCGTGCACTGAGGGTTAAGAAACAGAAAACTAATGCCGATGCTGCTATATCCTATCTCACTGGCTTTAAAAACGCCCCGACGACTTTTATCATATTTATTTTATATGTTAAACATAATGTTTATTCATCAAATAAATTATTCATTTTTCTGGTAAATGATGGATATTTGTTACGATATTATATTTGCACCATAGTATGAAATTAACCATTTAATATTTAATTTTTAATCATGCAAATTATTTTAATTATTTTAATCTTCTAATTCTCCGTTTCTTTCAGTGAAACAAAAAAGTTATTTCCTTCAAAGTATCATAGAAAGGGAGATTTACATAGAAACGGTGACGAAAATCACTGGTCACTGTTTTCGGTCAATGGCGGTCACTGTCTGTAACCGAGGAAGTGTCAACGAAGTCAGTCAGCCGTGAGGATGTAAACACGTTGTGCCTTCTTCTCTCGAACGCGCTATAGGCACGTTCGATGGTATATATACACACAGTCGAGACCGTGTCGTGCCTACTGGGGGGG
>NW_016915818.1:172354-212322 GCF_001483705.2 Eufriesea mexicana | reverse complement strand
GGGGGGGGGTAAGCGTCCTTGAAGCCACGAGTTTTATTTGTTTTCGTTCGCTCCCTTCTTAGCTAGAGCGAGAAACAACGAGTTAAAGCGAAATGAAAAATAGATTCGACTGTTGTCCAACGATGTAATACGATCTGTTCGGCATCGTAATAATATATATATCACAGAACTCGCTTGAAGCAGTATTAAAGTGGGGGTGACCTTGCGTCCAGAATCGAAGCAGAAAATGAGCCTGTCATCGAAGCACTACTGCAGTAATATTACGTTTAACCCTTTGCACTCCTGTGTCGAGTTATACTCCACGTTTTTTGATTCTTTATTTACTGAATAAGAAAACAGAAAGTAAGCAACTATTTGAATTGTATATTGTTTTTTAAAATTCCCTTTATAATTTAAATCGAAATAAATATCGTAGAATGCATAAATACAAATGTAACTTTCATCTAACGGTATATAAAATTTATAAGAAAAAATAGCCAAAAGGTAATCGTTGGTAATATTACCATTTTTATGCTACTGAAAGAGTTAATCGATTTGGCAAATGAAAAAGTAATAAATTTAAATTTTACTAAATTTTACTTAAATTCTGATAAGACGGCACTAAAATATTCACCGTTATAATTCATGGCTTGCTAGTGCATTTGAGTTGCATTATGCAACGATTTACATTAGAGTACGGAGTTAATCAAAGCGACCTCTGAAATAAATTATTTATTATTCGGTGGCCAAAAAATTTTTGTCGTTTAACGGTGTTAATCCTAATTATCAGGGAAAGTTATTATAAATATAAAAAGTTATGACTGTACCAAGTGCTTTGACATTTAAATTTAAGATTTTTCAAAAAGTGGAGTTAATCAATTTGTGCAGTGAATGCCTCATATTCTTCTTTGGATCACTAGAAAGTGACCAATGTATGTATATACACTTAAAATTTAAAACTATGTAGTATATGTGAACTAGTACATAGTACAAGGAGGAAACTGCTAAATTATACCAGTGAAATTAAAAATAATTCAACGATATGCACGTATAATATTTACTGTGCGTTCATTGAAGATATGGATCGTGGTGGCGCTAGTGAGTTCACTGGAAGTATTATCATAAGTAATAAAGGATGAATAGATGTAATATAGAATTCTTGATATTTTTTAATTGATAGTGCTCTCAACTAATTTCATATATTACTTTGAAATATTTTTTGCGACTCACCAGTGCTAAATGTTTGTAATAGATGTATTATAAATTCTATATTATTCAATTATTTGTGAGAGGAGTCTTTATTTGGATGGCGCCACCCTGCATCGGGATCTATATTTGCTTCGAGGAATCATCAAGATTATCAGTTTTCGAAGCAGGACTGAGTGACGCGATGGGTCGTCACAGAGCCTATAAGAACCTGGCTGAAGTGTTCGAGGGAACACTCTCTTTCGACAATCTACCGTCTGCATCACGCACCTCACAAGACTCAAGCATCCGCACACTTGTACCGCAAGAGAATAAAATATAATCAAAGTTTAAAATTAAATCTCTATAAACCCGATCCTTTCACCACACGATATTTCTTTCTACCAATAATCCAAATAGGTTAATACAAAATTTACGTGTACCTTCACTTCTTTTTCCCTATCAAACGCCGCCTGCGATAAGTGGACGAATACTTATGTGCCTGACTGTACATATCGTAGTTATTTTACAATTATAAACCCATAATCCCAAAAACGTCAATTACATTCCACAACACATGTGCTTCCCTTCGGTTCACCCATCGCTGTCATGCTACTCACTCATTGTGAGTCTCGCTGAACTGCTACGTGCAAAAATGCCAGGCTCGATTCCGATCGCATGTTGCGGTGGGTCCAACGAACGCGTGTCTAAGTTAAACTTTGTAAGAACTTCCTGTTTGTCCCGTGAAAGTAAACGAAAATACCTTCGCTAATTACCCGCAACAGCGGCACGAACAATGCCAGCCAGAGCCCCCAAGATGGCTGCCGATCAGACTGCACGAACGTATTATCAGTCATAAACGTGACGCGAAAACGGCCCGAGGGCCCACCCTACTGTGCGTGTAGTCTACGCGTACAGTCCGTGTGCACGTAGGCTATAGACTATACATAGTTTGTTCGCGTAACTGCCGGCCACGAGCGTGACGGAGAGCGTCAAAGGACGCACACGCACGGGTCGACGGGAGAAAGAGAACGGTTATTATTTCACGGAGCAGATATCGATTCCATTCGACGACCTGCCGTGACCCGCCTGCATAACTCACGGCGACGCGTACGCTAATCCTTCTCCTTCTTTTCAATCCGTGCGAAACACGTTCCTTTTCGCTTCGCGCGACGATGCGCCGGGGACCCCGCGCGCCATCTGCCGACAGAGACGTTGCTTACGCCCCCCCGCGGAAGATTTGACAAATCCCTCGCCTTGGGAGAACGCGAGATAGGATATGTCGCGGGAAAAGAAAGGCTAAGGAAAGTCAACCGGGTGGAAACAAAAGGATAAAATATGGAAGGACACCACGGGTGGTGACTGAAGATCGATACCGATCCTACAACACTCCATTTGCGCTGCGAACCACTGATACGAATTCGGCCAATGATGGCGCCGGATTTCGAGCATGGCGAGTCTTTCGCTGCAATGCTACTTAACACTAAACGTACCAAATGGGGTGAAATGACCCTTTTGAAAATTTACTTTATAAATCGTATGTTCGTTGTTATTTCTTTCGTTCATCTAATTTTCCGTTGTAAATTCTTATATCAGCTGATTATTTAACATGTTCGTCGCCGCGTCTTTCGTCAATGCTCTTCTTGTTCAAGTTAAATAGGATTTTCAGCTGGATTTTTAAAAGGAATTTAATGGAATAAGCACTGAATTATAAATATAGGATATACAACATAAAAATATGAAAAATATACACATTATACTATATTTTTTATTAATTTATATTTAGGATAAAATATTACATTACACTATGTCGCGTGGTATTCGTTGAAACAGTCTAAACACATTTGACGTGATTTTGGACAATTGGAACAATAGGTCGTTGTGTTTTTACATTTTTCGTAATTGTCTGTCAATATGTTTACGAGTGGTAAAACTTTACCAAGTCTGCTACTCTGTTCTATCGTTTGGTTATTTGCAAAATGCAAGTTTGCTGATAGTAATTCAAAACGATTGCAGGAAATGGAAAATTGTAAATAGGGTCCGTTGACCAACATCTAACGAGCGGTGTCTGTACTAGACGCATCCGAATCATCGGTCCGATAACGTTCTAGCGCTCAGACAGTAGGATTCGGGCCCCGCGAGAAACTCGACCGAATCGCGTTACGCGACGAACGTGTTAATTTCTCGCCTTTCCGTTTTTCTCTTGACTTATCTTTTACCGAGAAAAATTCTTTGCATACTTTATGTGTACCATGAAGGGTCATGTGACCCCTTACGAAATTTACGTATTTATTTTTCTGCAATTCTACAATTGGAACCTTGGTTCTGGACTCAAAAGGAGAGTGCAAGTCCTTCGGGTCATTGATTTAGTTGAAACTTCGCAGATTTGTAGATTCAGTCATCCAGTTGAAGAAAATATATCATTATGACCCGATGTTTCAGCGTAGCGAAGGAGCAGCAACGCCTGCAAACCCTACTCTCTTAGCACTGTAGCATAAAATACTGACTGCGTGCAGAGTTCGAACATCTCCAGCTGGCAGTATTTAGTATAACAGCGAAAAGAAACGATGGGTCAAATATCTCTTCATTTTATAAATTTTCACAACGCGAAGAAAATCATAATGACGAGGTATCATCGAATAGAGATAGCGATGCAAGTGTCAGTGACAATGAGCCTGAATTGCAATATGCACCTAGTGCTCATAAATAAGAAATAATAAAATTTTATATTTTTATTAATTAATATAATTTATATTAAATTATTTAAAACGCAATAAAATATTAAATTCTTGTGACAGTTTATAAAATTTTATATTTTTTAAACAAACTCCTCTGCTCTTCATATTATAAATATTATTGGGTAATATTCTGCACTAAAAAGTTAGGTTCAAAGCAAGTATAGTAAAAATTTAGACATAGGTCAAAAGTGACCCGGTGTCGGTTCGTCGCGTCGTTCATCTACGGTCTGCTATTCGAGGCTTAATTAACTCGTCCATCGCGGAGTTTCCACATTACGAAAGAATAAACTGTAAAGATAGTATCAGAAAGATGACCAACCTCAATTAATCGCTATTACGATATAGAAATTTTTATTTTATACTTGTAGACATAGATAACATAAATTTATAAAGAAATATTGAAACATCACGTGGAATACAAATGAACAACTTCAGCTTCCATACTAATGCAATTAGATTCACACGTAGAGATTCACTGGCAAAAGAAGTAGAGACAAGAGGAAAGTGAAGATTCTCTGGTGATCGAGGAATTGGGTCGAGAAGTCTGCGCCGTTAACAGCGATGTTTGGTAAACAACCCCACTCTGACATCGATTTTTCATATTTCTCGAAGTTAGTACGAATGCTTTTTCCCCGTACCCTTTTACCCTTTTCCACGCGGAAATGAAAATTAGCGTCTGGAGAATTTAAAGTGCCTCCCCTAATTACGATGCTCGTTAACACAGTTGACTCGAGAGAACTTCGGGGGCACTATCTTATAACTCGTAAAATTTATTACAACGAAACAGGTCGCGAGTGCATCTCAAATTAAACCGGGGAAACTTGAAAACACAGCATTTTCCTCTCCACTTCGTGGACAAAGCGCGAAAGACGTTGCTGAAACCGAAGAAACTCCGGAGAAATGCACGTATAAGGGTACTACCACCTAGCTAGGTACTAGGAACCATGCTTTTACTCGAGGAAATATTTCGAGAAACCACTGGAGCCGCAGGGAAGAGCGAAACATCGAAAATATCGATGAAAAATGTAAAGGCAGTGTGGCCCGAGGATGGATAGAAATTTGAAAGGAAAAAGATGGACGACTGGGTAGGAAGAGGGGGTTGAGGAAGTTAAGAAAGCCATAAGAAAGAACGACGGCGAGGAATCGAACGACAATGGCGGAGAGTTGGATAGTTGTTATCTTTTTATTCCCTCTTTTGTTCTTTATTTGCGACGATAAGAGTGCCCCGGGAAGTTGGTAGATACCTGACGGGTCCTCCGAGCCTCTTATTCAGGGGTAGATGGCGCAAGACGCACGCGAGCGAGACATCTAAACTTCCGCCGGCAGGCGGCGCTGGCGTATGATGCACGGGAAAAGGGAGGCCAGTGTGAATGAGGCTATTAGGGAAAAGGGGGTCAAATGCAACGTGCAGTGTTACAGAGATGCCAGGCGTATATTAAGAGGGAATAAAAGGGGAGAAAATAAACGCACACGACACAAGGAACCAAGTTAAATTGGAACGGGTGAACGAAGCAGGGGACGAAAACCGATTGACTAGTGAACGGGGGAAAAAAAAAGAAAAATTTTAGAGCAAAGGCGAATAGCCGACAGGGGAAGTCTCGGTTTGAAAGGGCACAGATCACCTAGAAGATTGCTCCCGTGATCAAAGAGACTTTGATTCGCTCAGTGCCTTGATGCACGCGTTATGCGACCCCCTCTGATGTAAGCATGCTTCAGTTTCAGTTTACCGACGGAAATACCGATGTTGGGTTAACCTGGCATTCTCGTTGTTTGCCGGTTCAATGTTTCCGTGTGAATGAAACTTTGCTTTTTCGTTTGCGCGTAACGATATTAACCCTTTGCACTCGAGAGGCGACTCTCAGTCGCCATTTAATCAAATTCTAGAGATCATTGTTAATTAACACGTTGACTGCCACGCGCATTTTACGTGGTTCGCCCATGGCGCCAACATGAATATTTTATTATGCGATGCATATTATGTTGAAATATTATTTACAACAGATAAGGTGAGTTGTATAATCGGGTTTAATGTATTTTTCGTGGTAGGGTCACCGGTGACCCCCGCGGCGCTGTAGACCATTTTTGCCATTATCGATTGTTTAAAAAGCAACTCGAAAAAATATTTCAATTCCCGATTTTAGGATGAAGTTAGCGATGTATTTAGTGAAATGTTCCGATCACGAAGATTGCATTTCATCGAGCAATTACGTACAGAAAAAACGTCGTCGCGAATTTAAAAAGAAACCTGGAAGTGTGCGAAATGTAAGGCGATTTTGCAAAGTGTGCTATGAAAATAATTCAAATCAGCTAGGAAGAATGAGAGCAAAGAATTGCGCTAAAAAAGTGGCGACATATTGTGCCGGCTGTTTTGGTTCACCTTTTCTTTGTATAAATAAAATTATTTTTGCATGTTCCGTATGGCATTAATTTCTTCGAACCATTATAGTAACAATGGTTCTAGTTAAAAATTTATCAGTATCGATATTTACTCTAATTATGTATTTTTACTAATGGTCGCGCCGCCGATCACCGGTAGCCCCCGTGGCGCCACCGTCAAGTCGAGTGCCGGTCACCGGTGACCCCAATGGCAGTCAACGTGTTAATATCTCGAATTTAAAATTGTCAACGACGCGTGGAATATCGAGATAAAATAATTCTACGTCTTACAATTAATCTGCACTTCTTAGTTACCGTTTTGAAAACATCGTCAACTTTATGGCAGCAAGTCTTCCAATTATTATGATTCTGTAACGAAAAGATCGCCGAGTGCAAAGGGTTAAGTTTTGATAGAGGGTAAAAATATATTTCTCAACTTTTTCGTAGTTCTTGGCGTTCCCGCTGTGCGTCTGACGAATGTTTTCGTGTGAATAAGACTTTAGTTTTTCGTTTTCCGCGCAATGGTATTAGTTTATGATAGACTGTACAAATATTGATATCTTTTTTTAATTTTTTAACTTTTCGTTGTTTTTGGGATTCTCACCGTTTGTCTGATGAATATTTTCGTGTGAATAAGGCTTTATTTTTTCGTTTTCCGTGTAATAGTATTATCTCGTGATAAAACGTAAAAATATTGTTCCCTTTTTGAAATTCAGTAACCCATTCATTATTCTGATTACATGCCTCAAATTTACTGAACAACGAAAAGATTAATTCTATTAGGTATCTTATTTTTAAAATATAGATGAATCTCTGGTATCCACTACCAGTGCTCTTCCATTCAAATATTTCAGCATCCACGTGTTCTATTATTCAAAGGATATATTGCTTCTCTTCCTCCAGCGTGAAATAGGCATTATACGCCCGAGTGTTTCGTGGCTAATGGCGTCGAAGAGAAAACGTACGTTGTTGAATATTTTAGAAGCTAAAATATGGTAAAAGTACCATCAAAGTCGTACAAAATGTATTAACCACGTTAGATATTTTGCTACCGAAAAATTTATAATGCCAAAGATTATTTAGGTAGGTCCAAGCCACGAACAGAATACAGTTTAACATAACCTAACATATATATCAACGCTAAACTAAGCTCAGTCAAATGGCGGGTGAAAGAATGAAAGGATCTCAAAAAAGTGGAATAAAAGATGACATTGAAACACTGATTATATGTATATTAGGAGAAGAATTGCAAAGTCAAGTGACACAAAAGCACTGAATACCGAATTTTTAATCAAAAGCTTAAAAACGGTCATGTAGACCATGAAAAGCTTACCAGAAAAGAGAATATGGAACCAAAAGATAATTCAAAGCGAGTAAAAATAAAACAGTATTATATCCTATACCTTTTGATACTAAGTCATAATAATAAGACAATATTTTTTAAAAATATTTAAGAAAATATAAATAAAAATATCTTTTTAAATATCCAATATAGTTACAAGTATAGAAGAAACGAGTGTTTCAACATTGATTTGCAATATTAGGATTTTAAAAGAAAAATTAACCTTTTCCACTCATATTCTGCCATATAGTCGCCATTTTACATTTTATTATTACGCACACATTAAATTTGTGTACTTTTCTAAATTTCTCTACAAATTAAATTGTAATATATTTCCCAAAAAATATTTTCATTTTAATGGAATATGAAAAAAAATTGATTGGTAGCCTTCGAAAATTCACATGGGAGTGCAAAGAATGAGAATACAAATTTTTGTAACTAATAATTATAAATTTTCCATTTATGGTAAATTAACCATAAAATCGAAGAAGTGACACGTCAGAGCAACAAAGGCTGTTTAATTCGATTTCAACGATGATTCGATTCCCAATGGACCGCGAGTGAAACATGTAAAAGAAGCCACCCGGTATATGGCAGCTGCACGACGCAACAGCTGACGCACATGCAGAGACGCTTTGTAATTTCATTGTTTGCGCTGGGACTCGCATACGCGCTTATGCGTCATCGGCCTACGTTTTGGCGAGACCGTGTACACACTGGTTGAATAATTAGGCAATAGAACGTAATGTGTCTTCAATAATTACGCGGAGTAGCACTCGCATCGTCGACCATGCGAACGCGCCCGGCGTAATAAGAGCGATTCGACTGAAGAAACCGCAATCACTGCCGAATCAGACCTATTCTATCTCAGTGTCTCCATTTATGCACGCGAATATACGTAAAAGCCTGTGTAATGCGCATTGTTTCACAGCTTGTTACCGTTTGCACCGAAGGAATCGATCCACCGTAACCCCGATTTAAGCTTAATTAATTTCCCACTGTGTTTACCGTGCAATTCGATGTCAACTGATTAATAAAAACCTAATTGATATGTCGGCTGAACCGATACGTCGTGTTTATCGCTGCGTGTTTAATGAACAAGCGACTGCCGGATTACTTTGATTGAAAATGATGGGGCGTGCGAACAAAGGGAGAAAAGCGTAGCGCGCTCGACGCGCCATCTCGCTGCTATTAGTGTCATTCATGCGCGGAACTGCGCACTTTTAGACCCCGCTCAAAAATGAGCGATGATGTTTAGCAGGCTGCGACGTTTAGGCGCTCGCAGCGCTATCGCTCGCACGAGAGTGCAATTATCGTTGATCGCTGTTTGATCGCAGGTAACGTAAATATTTGTGCGGATACTGTTTAAACGATGCAAATGCCAGGCAATTATTTGAACGGTATAGATTAAAATTGCCTTTGAAATTTAGGTATGCTTAAGGTTGTTTGCCTTTGGTATTGGATATATCAATTTGCATCTATATATGGAGAGCCCATATATGGAGAGGTTAGAATAACTATGCAGTTATGGATAATGATAAATATAGCAAAGACACGTTACCAATAAGGATAACTAACGTTATTAAACTACGTGTTAAAGTAGTTGTTGATTATATTAATTGTTATAATACGGAAAGGTAAGAAATGATAAAAAATAAAGAAAAATTGGTAGAAGAGTTAGAAAATGTTATCTGTATAATACTACTGCAATACTTCTATTTATAGAATACATTGAATAATATTATTTTTCTAATTACATATATTCTTATTGACAAAAGTTAAGAAATAATGAAGATAATGTCAAAAATTTTGGTAGATACACCTATTAGAATGTTTCTAATTATAAAGCACATTCTATAGTATTAATTCCCTCATTGTACACTCATTAACAAAAGTTAAGAAACAAAGTAATCACCTGTCAGTTTTTAAAGTATATTTTGTTATCTTCTAAGATACATTTCTTATTATCTTTTAATAAAAAGAAGATTCCTGTCCTTCCTAAGTAATAAGAGACTATAACAGCAGGAAATAATCAATAATTTTTTAAAAATTGAAATACCTTGTAAGAGCCTAATTCCAATTTTTATCCATATATCTCAGGAAATAAAATATATACAAAAATTTGCAAATCTTACTATTCTATTATTACTTTCATTAGAATTATCTATTATGACTTGTAAATATGTAACAAAATTATTGTATAACTGTTTATTCCTCAACTTTTGTCAGTTAGTGTACATGTGATACACCAATGAAAATATATCAAAGTAATGCACGAAAATGGCAGAAAATCATATATCACATGCTACTAAACTTTCATTAAAACGACAAATTTAGTTCTAATGGATAATTAATACAGTAAATAATAATTTGCTTTAAATATCTTGCAAAAGCCATTTTCTAATTTTTATCCATACATCTCAGGAAATACAATATATACCAAAATTTGCAAATCTTATTGTTCTATTATTATTTTCATTAGAATTATCTTAATACAGTAAATAATAATTTGCTTTAAATATCTTGTAAGAGCCATTTTCTAATTTTTATCCATACATCTCAGAAAATACAATATATACCAAAATTTGCAAATCTTATTGCTCTATTATTATTTTCATTAGAATTATCTATTATGACTTATAGACATGTAACAAAATTATTGTATATCTGTTTATTCCTCAACTTTTGTCAGTTAGTGTACATGTGATACATCAATGAAAATCTATGAAAGTAATATACAAAACAGATGCTATCAAACTGTCACTAAAACGACAAACTTTGTTCCCAGGAATAATCAATACAGAACATGGAGAAACAAGTTGGCTCGAGTATTATCCTGTTTGGTAACGTTTATTTTGGACTTTGCTTAAAGGATGAACGACACCAGCGACGAAATATCGATTTAGCAAGTTCGCTGACCTTGTGATGAGAGGAATGGCCTGTGTGATTGGCGGAGGTGTGATTTCCGGCGGGAATAGATGCCAGGTCCTCGATGGTTAACTCTGCTAAGGCGTCGTTGCCACCGCTGCAACCGCCTAGCAGGCCGCCCGCGATGACGCCGCCGCTTCCTGGACTGCTCCCGATGCAACCTCCATCCGACCTTACAACGTTTGCCGAGGGTCTCTTCTGCACCCTCCTCGAGGTCACCAGTTCTTTCACCCCTGACAACTCTCGCCTCGAACCACCCACGTATCTAAAAAAAGCACGTGCGACTCTCGTTAATGTTTACGCGTAACGCGAGGCTGCTGCTGTGAAGAATATCGAATTAAAAATAATGTGCACGCTCCCTGCGTTTGCCCCTCGAGTATGTGTTGTCATAATTAATATCGTTTTAACGTAAGATAAGCATTTTTCGTTTCTTCTCTTTTGTCTTTCAGACTTGATTAGTATGTTTGACGGGTAGTGAGTGTTAGGGTTTAATAATATGTAAAGGTTGGTACTTGTTTGATTGAAATTATTGCTTTCTTGTCAAAGTGCTATAATTGTGCACTGACTAGGTTTTGGTATTTATTATATTATTGGTATTTTACTCTATTTAATATTTGATACTGGTAAAAATGTTGTTTCTCCTTCTTCTACAAATAATAAAAATTATTTGTACAGATTAAAATTGTACGCGTATTTTATAATTTATATCTGTGATATTAATGTTTCATTAATACTGTATAATGTATTATTAAAATTGATGCTACATTTAATAATTTATATCTATGATATCCAAATTTCAAATTATGGGTATAAATTTTAATTTACTAATGCTTTGTAGTGTATTATTATTTTAGTCTTTCTCCTATAAATAATAAGAAGTTGAGTGTGTTAAAACTAATATTATATCCAATAATTGAAATTTACATTACTAATATTTTAATTTATTGGTGCAAATTTTGTTCTATTATAATGTATTATTATTTTAGTTTTTCTACTATAAATAATAAGGAGTTGAGTATGTTAAAATTAACATTATATCCAATAATTGAAATTTATATTATAAATATTTTAATTTATTGGTGCAAATTTTGTTCTATTAATATTATACTGTAATAGATACTATTTAAAATTATAGGATTTATATCTCTCCAACATAGCAGTACATCCAATAATTTAAATCTGTATTATTAATTTCATCATTGATACAAATGATACAGTAGAAATATTATTTTACTAATACTATACTGTATATTACTGTTTAAAATTTCCTTTTCCTGAAGATAATAAAATCTGTATACCTCAAAAATAGTATTACGTTCAATAATTTAAATCTATACTACTAATTTCTCCATTTATTGGTAAAAATATTGTTCTGTTGTTACAACACAATGCATTATTATTTCAAATTCTTTTATTATAAATAATAAAGTCTGTCTATGGTAAAAATAGCACTATGTCCAATAATTTAAATCTATACTACTAATTTCTACATTTATTAATATCAATATTATTCTATTAGTACTACACTCCATGTTATTATTTCAAATTTTTTCCCGACAGATAACGAAGTCTTTGTTCGAAACCCAGTGTTATATTCCACAATTTAAATTTATACTACTAATTCCTGCATTTATTAATACAAATATTATCATAATAACCCTTTGCACTCGAGGATTTTTTGGCTAGAGAAGAGCAATTCTCTACTAAAAAACTGACGATACCTTTTTGAGCAGTAAATAAAGAATCGTACAATAATAGAATTGTACAAATTTACAATTTATATTTATACTACTAATTCCTGCATTCATTAATACAAATATTATTATAATAACCCTTTGCACTCGAGGATTTTTTGGCCAGAGAAGAGTAGAAAATCAATGATTCTCTACTAAAAAGCTAACGATACTTTCTTGGCCAGAAAATAAAGAATTGTACAATAATAGAATTGTAGAATTATTTAATTTCGATACTTTGCACACTGTTACATTACATTAACCCTTTGCGTTCGACGATTTTTTGGCTAAAGAGGGGTACAAGTTGACAAATTTTCTTCCATAAGGCTGATAGTTTTTGAGCAGCAAATAAGAAATCGTGTAATAATTAACACGTAGAATTATTCAATTTCGATACCTCGCACACTGTTACATTATTTTAAATTTAATATACTAATTAACATCGAGCTTCGAAATTTTATGAAATGGTGACTTAGAGGCACATCTCGAGTGCAAAGGGTTAAATCTGACATATTAATTAATATCTATCTTCCAAATGTTATAAAATGGTGATTAAAGCTCACCTCTCGAGTGCAAAGTGTTAAATCTGACATATTAATTAATATCTATCTTCCAAATGTTATAAAATGGTGATTAAAGCTCACCTCTCGAGTGCAAATGTTTAATACTACACTCTACAATATTTCCAATTCTTTCCCCACAAATAACATACTCCGTACACCTCCTACAAAAGCAGCATCCTACATCCAATAATTCAAATCCGTAGCTCGCTCCGACAGTTATCCAGAAGAAAAATCGCGAAGCAACAACAAACAGCGAGCGTATTACAGTGGTGGAACTTCTCTATGCGGAGACACCTGGCTGAGTTAACGCGTGGAATATAAAAGCTGGGACGTGCTAGACAATGGCAGAGCCTAGTAGCTCTTTTTGTAAGGAATCTCTGACAGAAGGCTGGAGGCGTTTGAAAAAGCAGCTACCGCGCGCGGCCGTATGAATCGTGTCAAATGAGGGTGGATTGGAATCGTATAGAAATTGCTCTATTAGCGAGATTAGATCCACGAGTCAATCCACTCGGCGGACAGTGTCTGTCCTGCAAGCCTTTCTGAATCGATGAGCGCTGTCCACGAGGCTCTGTTCTCTTTCTGGGCACAGACTTTCGTGATCGTTGCCAATTAAAATTGCACAGAAGTTAGTCGAGTCGTCGTTTTTCCACCCTCGCGGATCTCGGGGTGGACGAGCTGTTCTATTTATTTTCAAACTTGACCCCGACGTTCCCTTCCACACCCTGGCCTGCCCCGCGGTGCTTTGGTAACAACGCGAAAGCATACGTCGCGTGATTAGGCTGAAAAATCGAAACGACGTGACGCTGGAGAACTTCCAAGAATCTAGCTAGCAGCCTTGTAGCCGATGATTTATTAACAGCGGCCACGTCGTTTCCACAGGCGAAAGAAGGATATTCCCCGTTGACAGATAAATTGGATGTCCAGATAGACGAAGAGAGATAACGATGGAAGCGTGTATAAAAATGGAATCGATAGCGGTTGTTAAGCTGACGCGGTAGATCTGAAGATCCTGCATGGGACACGACGACGTTGACTAATTAGCTCGTAAGTAGTATAAGTCGACGCTCGAGCGTCCGATCGCAGGTGGATGTGTTTACTTTGCATTTAGACGAGTCTCCAACTAACAAATTCGCCGATGCAAATGCTGGCAAGTCCCGTGACTCGTGCGATTAATAATTCACGAATCACGCGCGTAGGATTAGGATTACTGTGCTTACGTGAGCACACCGCCGGTGCAAGACCTTACTGGCTAATGCGATTAACGCGTTCTGCTTCTAATAATGCTTTTCCGACATTTCTTTACAAGCTTCCCGCACTCACTTTTCCACGATGCTGAAGCAGTAAGTTCTTACGGACTGCACACGTCACGTGGGAAATGGTTAAAGTGATTGCGTAACACTGGTATTTCGTGGTAGGTATGGTACTTTGCAGCGAAGAGTATGTCGAGAGATAAAATACTAATAAGTACTAAAATCATTGTTGGTTATTTTATGTAGAGTCTAGTAATATTTAGTTATTCGTTGTTTCAATGCATAATACACTGAAGGGTAAACAAAAATAAAATAATTTTTGGTTTTAATAAATTTTTCTTAGATTTATATTTTGTTTTATTATTGTGTATAGCTTTGTAACTATTATTTATTTCATATTTAAATAGTAAAATAATTTTGATTGCAATTAATTTTTCTTTTCTTTATTATTTAATGCATAGTTTAGTGATATTTATTTATTTTATGTTTTGCAAGCATCGTATTGTGCACTGAAGGGTAAACAAAAATAAAATAATTTTTGGTTTTAATAAATTTTTCTTAGATTTATATTTTGTTTTATTATTGTGTATAGCTTTGTAACTATTATTTATTTCATATTTAAATAGTAAAATAATTTTGATTGCAATTAATTTTTCTTTTCCTTATTATTTATTGCATAGTTTAGTGATATTTATTTATATTTATGTTTTGTAAGCATCGTATTGTGCACTGAAGGGTAAACAAAAATAAAATAATTTTTGGTTTTAATAAATTTTTCTTAGATTTATATTTTGTTTTATTATTGTGTATAGCTTTGTAACTATTATTTATTTCATATTTAAATAGTAAAATAATTTTGATTGCAATTAATTTTTCTTTTCTTTATTACTTAATGCATTGTTTTGTGATATTTATTTATTTTATCCTTTAAGCAATGTATTATGCATTGAAGGATAAACAGATATAAACTGATTTTTGATTTTAATAAATTTTTCTCAGACCTACGTTTCCTTTTATTTATTATTCTACGTATAGTTTTGTAATGTTTATTTATCTGATATTTACATAGTAAAATAATTTTTATTTTATATGAACAATATATTATAGACTGAAGAATAAATAGAAAATTCAAATAATTTTGATTGCAACAAATTTTCCTAAGACCAAATTTTTCTTTTATTTATTGAAGACTAAGGCATCTTTTACTTACTGAAGGATAAACACAGAAGTAAAATAATTTTAATTTCAATAGGTTCCTCTGAAATTTAATTTCTATTTATTATTACTTATTATTGTGTATATAGTTTAGTAATATTCATTTCTCTAATATTTTCTAACTAATGTATAATACACCCAAAAATAAGTAGAAAGATAAAATAATTTTTATCTTGATGATTCTATTACATTTTCCTAAAATTTAATTATATTTTTGGTTACTTATTATTCTGTATATAATAATATTTAATTATCTAATTTCTATAACCAATATACTATACACTGATCAGTATACAGGACCAAAATAATTTTGATTTGAATAAGTTTCTCTGAAATCTAAGTTTTCTTTTACTCATTATCCTATGTATGGTTTAATAATGTTCATCCACGTGAGTAAAATTTAATTTTAAATATTGTGCTTAAACTATAGTTATTTAAATTAAAAACAAAATAAAATTATGTATATGATAAAGAATTACGTGTATTAAAAAATATTAATATAAATAATATAGCATTACTATTAGCACTAAAATAATACTACTAAAATTACTGTATCAGTACTATAATACTACCATAGTAATACTGATTATAATGCAATATAGAAATACAAGTTAGAAAATTATTTATTTTACTATCAAAAGAAAAATTGGAAAAATTACTGGAGAATTCAAAAGAGTTTGTAAAGGTAGAAGCAAAGCCAAGTTGCAAGGGATTCCAAGCTAATTCAGAGTACAATGAACACAATACAACGATAAACCTGAATTGTATTAATAGAATGAAGATGATTTTATGCTTCGAAGATAGCCCGGAGGAAAGTAAAGAAAGCCGGGGAAAGTTACAGCTGAGTCCTCGTCCAAGATTTTAGATTCTTTTCTCATTTTATTTCCAATAAATAAAACTCAATTTCTTAAACTTTTCAATTCAATTTTAATTTACCGATATCAACATTTCTGTCTGAACCTAATTCAAAAATAACGAATTTTTTAATTTCCTATTTTTCTTTCTCTTTTTAATACTTTCATGGATCTATATGATCTAGACAGCGTGGATCGCGCGAAGATCCAGAGGAAACGTAGGAGACACTGAAAACCTACCTCTTTCAAAGAATAACCGAAAAATATATTTCAATTAATACCAAAAACAATATTTTATTACCTAATCCAATTGTCAATATTTAATTTTCTCGAAGAGAAAATGATTTTTTAAAATAATTATTCAAATAAATCAAATTACTCAAAACTAATCGAATAATTTTTCCAGGATCTATAGTCTACATAAATTTAAAATTTATTTTTCTATTTTTTAATTTTTTAATTTTTTAATTTTCTTTTCTTTGAAAATTGCAAGGAGAAAATAAAGAAAACTCACGTAGCTGATTTGCATATTTAAACGATATGCGATCGACCTTGGTCTAATTTATTTTTAACTGTTCAACGTTACTTCGTTGAGTATATAGGATTAAAAACGGTGAGAATTCGAATATACTAACCCAGCGAATTTTCTAATTCCTGTTACGTTAATGTTATCCTAATTTTCAACTATTCACAAACTCCGTCCGATTTTCGTCACTTTACATAAGCCGTTATCCACAAGAAACTGCTTTCCGATCTGCGCGAAGCAAATAACAACGATGGTCCCCGAGAAAATAACACTCGTGACCGGTCATTCATCTGCTAAAACTTCCTAACCTTGACATCGAACGCAGCGATATCGATAATCGGCGGGGAAAAATAAAAGCAATAATACCGAAGACGTGTGCGGAAGAATAGAAAAGAAACGGGACGAAAGATTACCCTGAACCTGCGTCTCGAAATCGTGCTTCCTCTCCTCCGTATAGGACGTCACACGGCAACGTTCTCAAACGCGTACACTCTTCACGCGGCCGAGCTGTCCGCGAAACATCACAATACGATTCGACTGAGTGCAACGGTTCCGCGTACACCGGCAAACCAATGGGAAAAAGTGGAACAAAGAGTGGACGGGAACGTGACGAAGAGTAGCCGGCTCCTCCGTCCCCGGAGAACTATCGCTAACCACGACTTTCCGTCGTTCGTGTTCGTACGTACGTTTCGTTCGTTCTCGACGGTGCTCTCCCCACCCTCGCCACTACGCGCTACGCTACGGTCCGCTCGCCCGCCGCTCCGACCCCCGAGAGCAGCCCTCCGCGCCCTCCTCAGCTGTCGCGCAAGAACCTCCCTTGGTGGCGCCTTAAGCCGCCCTGCCAAGTTACCCAACGTCGCCGGCAGATCGCACCAGCGAAACCACCGCCGACCGATCGATCCACGTGACGTCACGCCGCCACGCAAGCGTCGTGCCAATCTCGTCCCGTATCGTCTCGCGACGACACGTTCCCGTCTTCATCTAGATACCCGGGCCCTCTACCGACTTTTTTTTTACTGATAATACCAACTTTCCGTACCCGCAACAACGTGTCCTTCCAGTCCTTCCTCCAGTCCGCCTTTTAGCCTTATCTCCGTTTCCCTCTCGTCGGCCTTTTCGCTTTTCGAGCGTAACTTTTTAATAGAAAATGGAAATTCTTTCGCGGTGAGAGAGGTTCTTGGTTTCTGGTTAGACGACTACTGTCTTTTTCTTCGTTTTTCGTTACGAACATGCTCGATATTGTACATTCGTATCGTATTGCAGGGATAAGAATGTTTCGATGTTGAATCCATTGTTATTCGAACTAGTGATTTTTCTCGAGGTATAGATAAAGTAATTATCGAAATTCTGGGGCAAACCGAGAAATTTGACGCAGAAAGAAACGTAGGTATATTTTTCGTTGATTTGAAAATAACAGTAACAATGATTTTGAGGTTAGAATCTTTGAATAAATATTCGGTATCGCCATGTTTGAAACATTCCCACGGTACACCAGTGAGGAGTTTATGACACACTGAAAATTGCTAGACTAAGCAAAAATTCTGCATTCTATGGCTTTCCTCAGTTGACTACGCGACTTTTCTCGTGATACAGACGTAATCAATTTTTCGAAAGCCTGCTTCGTCAACTATGACCTATCATTTGCTCCACGGTGTTAAATTTAGTGTTAACACTGGTTATAGGGCTTCTGGTATTATTAATTTTAAACTCTTGTGTATACAGATTCGCCATTTCTATCTTCCGTGGGAAATATTTAAAAAGATATGAAAAATAGGAAATGATGTTTTAGATATTGCATAGTTTTGAGGAGGATAGATTATGCTGTCATTCATTTCACACTGCAATGATTTTGGAAAAGATTACAAAAATCTTTGAATTTTGAAATTAGGAGATGTATTTTTTATAACACGTTATTGTAGGTGACGTTAAAACGTTTTCAAAAAATACTTTTGGATATAATATCCTATGATGTTTCAAATTTTATTGCTATTTTTACAACTATTGTTAAAATAGAGATAGTTATATAAATATCAATTGACATCCAACTGGTGACATGACGTCAAATTGACAACGTATTTTAGTTATGCATAAGAAATTATTATATTTACAGTAAAATTTAAAAAAAGACAAATTTCACTAAAATTAGTAATAAAAATATACCTTTTGTTTATAAATTATTACAGTAAATTTAACACGATAAATTCATATAGTAAATATACTATATATTATTTTACTTCAATTTATAATTTCACTTCAATCAGTAATAAAAATATACCTTTTGTTTATAAATTATTATACTGTAATTAATACGATAAATTCATACAGTAAATGATATAATATAGCAAATATACTATATATACTATAGCAAAAATGTACGTTATAAAAATATATTTTTTGTTCAAAAATTATTATAGTATAATTAATATGATAAAACTACGTAGTAAATATCATATAGTAAATACACCACATATACTATAGCAAAAATGTACGTCACCAATTGGAGGTTATGGCTGTTAACATTCAGCTCTCCTGAAACTGAATGAATTTTTTGAATAAAAATAATTATTTTTCCTATGTATAAATTCTAAACATAATATATCGATAATTCTTGAATTGAAACAGAATCATTTTTTCAATAAATTATTATGGAAATATGATATTTAAATGTTATATGATGCATTTGTGTTAACTTTGTATTTCCTTCTATAAGAAAATAAAATATTTTTACTATGTATAATGTGGTTTCTGTAAATTCATAGATACAAATAATGAATACAATATTTTGAACCATTTCAAATTAAAATATATACTTACTGAAATAAAATATTCAAAATATATTATTAAATAAAATATAAAATAATTATTCAAATATGTGGAGTTATGAATTTAGTCCAATAACAGTAACACATACAAATTTACACGAAAAAGCAGAATATTGTATTTTGAAAGATAATTTCAATATTTATGAAAATCGAATTTGATTTTTGATTTTTAGTTTTTATTAATTTTATCGATATCACAACGTCACAAAATTCAATCGTTTTCAAGCAACGCTCCAAGTACGTGTTGGTTTGCATTATTCAAAGGTGGAGTGAAGCTAAGAAGACAAGTATTACCACTACCAGTGCTGCAAACCTACACTGTGTGATGTCAAGCTTTTTACTTGTTGAATAGATCTCAATATTATGAAAATATATATATATTTTCTAATTGAAATATTTAAATTGATCTTGAATTTACTTATAGAGATATTTTTTTGCAATATTTATTGTTGACTTATCCTTTATGAACAAATAAATTTTCGTTAGTAATATTCTTATCAAAACCTAAGCTATTTCATAAATTATACAACGAAAAGAAATTTTCTTCCAATTTTAAAAGGAAAATTAAAATAATTGAAAATAAGGAAAAATTAAAAATGAGACGAGTCTATATTCCAAATTATTAAAATGTCTGCTAATAATTAATAATGTAATCCTCGTTATTATTTAATTTGAATATTCTACTAAATTCTTAACTAAATAATTATCAAACTATGCACATCCTTCAAGGCACACCAAAATTGCAATCGCAAAATATGCACAAAAGAATTTCTCATTCTCCATGACACACCGTAATTTCCCTATTTCTAATTTAATTCCTAACTCGATTGCTTCTTTTATGAAAATTCTGCTTCCGACAAATGGTAACGTATAACCAAAGTTGCAACGTGAAACAAACGATAGTATCGGTGTAATTTGCGCGACGTTCTCAAAAGATTACCATTTAAATCAAAATCAGATAAACGCGCTAGTTGCGGAATGCTACGAGTTATGTCCTGGTGATTTATGAAACAATTAAAAAGACCGAGTGCACCATTACAAGCCGTCAAGGAGTTAAGGTATTTCCGTGAGAAGTAATTTAGCAATCAATCAACGCAATTACATTGAAAGCGTGGTTTACACGCGTGAAGTTCGGAATCGAGGATCACCATCTTTCACTGTTATGACTCGAGAGGAACGTGGCGACACGTGGCGTTAAAATTCGGCGAATCTTCCAGTCCGCCGCAGCCGGTGGTGCCACCTCGTAAGGACAATCGAAAGTGACGTTCGCGAAAGACAAAGACGCTTATCTTTCTGCATACGGCCACGTCGAATGCACCGCCTCTTCTCCCTGGCTTAAATTGATTTCTCGCTTTGCTGCTTGTTCGTTTACCATTGTTTCACGCCAAAGCAGAACGTGCTCTGTACCTGTCTCTTCGATTTCTCCGCAATTGTCTGAACATTTAAACTTTAATCCTCTGAACACCGTCTTTGAAATATGCCAGTTAATTCTGTACTGTTCAGCTATACTACTACGTGTTTATCTTCTAGTTTATTCTTAGAATTATTTCTAGGTCCCTGTGATTTGTGTGATGATCTGTTTTAATTGGTTAGGTGCAAAATTATTTATCTCTGATGTCGTTGATTACTTTTTAGGTTAGTAACGTTTTTGATTATGTGGAAATAATTTCATTTTAAATAGTAATTGAAATATTTAAAATAAGATTTTATATTATTCACTCGGTTTTATGTTCTTTTTATATTTATCATTAAAGTTGTTCATTAATTTTTAGGTTAGACTACCTACTTTTAGGTTAATTGAGCCCTTCACTGTACAAATTGATGAAACAAAAAGTGGAGAAATGCATTGAAATAATGTATATTGTTTTTTAAAATTCCCTTTATAATTTAAATCGAAATAAATATCGTAGAATGCATAAATACAAATGTAACTTTCATCTAACGGTATATAAAATTTATAAGAAAAAATAGCCAAAAGGTAATCGTTAGTACTGTTACCATTTCTATGTTACTGGAAGAGTTAATCGATTTGGCAAGTGAAAAAGTAATAAATTTAAATTTTACTAAATTTTACTTAAATTCTGATAAGATGGCGTTAAAAAATTCACCGTTATCATTCATGGCTTGCTAGTGCATTTGAGTTGCATTATGCAACGATTTACATTAGAGTACGGAGTTAATCAAAGCGACCTCTGAAATAAATTATTCATTATTCAGTGGCCAAAAAATTTTGGTCGTTTAACGGTGTTAATCTTAATTATCGGGGAAAGTTATTATAAATATAAAAATTTATGACTGTACCAAGTGCTTTGACACTTAAATTTAAGATTTCTCAAAAAGTGGGGTTAATCGATTTGTGCAGTGAACGGCTCAATTGGTTCCTTGCTGTAATTTTGAATTAGTGTAATTGAAAATTAATGGAGTTTAAAATTATTTATTTAGTTGTATGTTGTTTTGTTTAAATAATTCTTGAAATGTATTACCGTGGGGAATTGCATGTAAAAATGGTGACGGCACGCTGTTCCTGTTTAATGCTACAGACAATTTCGACGTTTTAGAGGTCCTCAACTGTGATTGCTATAATAAAAGCCGTATATTTTTTTAAGATCAGTCGAGTGAGAAAATTTCGCGCAGCACAGGGCAAAAGAAATAAAAGGAAAAAATAATTTTCTAAATGCTCAGTAATTCATAATTACGGGATACGTGGAAGGTTTAATTTCTACCTTAGCAAGTCAGAATTCCGTTTATTCTGTCTCCGCCATGTAAAACACGTAATTAAATAGGACTCAGGGGCGGCCACATTCCCACACACGGAAGCAGTATTCAAACTTTCAGACTATATTAAGATAAAATTAAACAAGTATCTCAGAAAATATTCTGAAAGAACTATCTTTACTTTAGCTTAGTGGTAACCATTTTTGCTTTGTACGATTATATAAATATGCTAAATCAATCATAATTAATTCATAATCAAAAATTATTTTCAACTCTATCCATTTAATTCACTTGTTTTTAAATTTTTCCTAATATAAATAAAATAAATGAAGTAAAAATATATGAATTATATACAAAAATAAAAGAAAATAAATTTACGTAATAAATGGATATAATTATATAAATAATTACTCGTGTTATTATTTTGAATTTAATGTTTAATACTGCCTATATATTTATTTAGTCAACCAAGTGAACACGTAATGGGTACCTTCGCTATATTATAGTATCTTTTATGTTTTATTTCTACTTCTTTCTCCAGAAAATTGTGTTATTTTAATTATTCTAATAAATTTGAAAAACTCGAAATTATTCAGGAAGAATAATTGATTCATAGTCCTGTTCTATTTCGTAGTATTAATATCACTTTCGTTTCATACAATTATATCAATATGCTAAATCAACTACATCAAAAATTATTTTCAACTATATTCATTTAATTCACCTGTTTTTAAATTTCTACTAAAATAAATAAAACAAATGAAGTAAAAATGTATGAATTATATACAAAAATAAAAGAAATAATATTGCCTATATATTTATTTAGTGAATCAAATGAATATATATTGGTTCCTTTTGCTATATTGTATTGTAGTATCTTTAATGTTTTATTTCTACTTCTTTCACCAAGAAATCGTGTTATTTTAATTACTCTAATAAATTTGAAAAATTCGAAATTACTCAGGAAGAATAATTGATTCATAATCCTGTTCCATTTCTTAGTATTAACCACTTTCGTTTTACACAATTATATCAATATACTAAATCAAGCATATAAAAATTTATTTTCAACTGTATCCATTTAATTAACCTGTTTTTAAATTTCTACTAATATAAGTAAAATAAATAAAGTAAAAATGTATGAACTACATACAAAAAATAAATAAATAAATAAAATTACATAACAAAATTAAATAGTATAATAGAGATATAATTATATAAATAATAACTCGTGTTATTATTTTGAACTTGATGTTTAATACTGCCTATGTATTTATTTAATGAACGAAATAAACATGTATTGGGTACTTTTGCTATATTATAGTATCTTTTATGTTTTATTTCTACTTCTTTCTCGAGAAAAATGTGTTATTTTAATTACTCAAATAAATTTGAAAAATTGGAAATTATTCAGGAAGAATAACTGATTCGTAGTCCCGTTCTACTTTCAGTAAGTAAATGTCCATTCAATCACTGTCCCGAATAAATGCATGAATTTTCCGATTCTACATGAGAAATCCGGTTTTATACACGAGTGACAGCGACGATATTTCATTTTCTAATCACATAAATGAAGATCTTATCTGCAGAGACCAATGTTATATATGTATGAGACCTCGTGCAAGTGTGTGCACGATAATATTTACGTCTGTCGTGGCCTCACGATTCTCGTATCCTTTTAGCAGAGCTTTTTCCCTCTTCCATCTTATATCGGATTCTATAAGACTTTCTATCCATGGAAACCATACATCAATAATTGTTTACTCCTGTCACGTGTCTCTTTTTGTCTCCATTTTTGCTCCCATGAAAGATTTACGACTTCTCCAATTTCTTTTTTCCTTTCTTTTCAGCAGATGAGAAATTATACGTGAAACAGGAATCATTTACAAAATGAAAAAATTGAAATTTCGTCGATTTATAATATTTACTTTCACAGCGAACGTCATGTACGTGTGATTTTTCTTATGCGTAAATACATTTTGTGGTGATACAGAAGACAATGATTATTATAAAAAATATTTTTTCTATGGCATAAAACTATCAGTATATAAATAATTATACCCTTTATAGTTAACAAATGCTTTTGTTAATATTTGTACATAAAATGTTATTTTAATTATTATATATATATAATATATGGACCAATTCTGTAGATAAGTGTTAAGATGGATAAGAATTATCTAAAAAGTAAAAAATTAATCTGTCATTTTATTTGAAGAAAATGGAGAAGATTTTTAACCCTAAGGAAAATCCTATTTTACCATTCAACGTTAAAATTTCCGACATATACCTAAATATAATGTAGGTACATAATTGATATTAAGTAAACTGGTATAATGAAAATAAAGTATAGTATACGTAATTACGATAAACGACGTTTTATTTGCCAAGAAGGAGATAAAACAGCTATGTTCGTAGTATCACAGACATATACATACAGAATGAAATATAATAGCAACGACAATTTTGTGTGAATATCTCAGAAATCATAAAAATTTGCGATTATATGTATAAAAAAAATATTGATTTTTATAACGTATTTAAAAAATACTGAAATCCATAGCACGTTTGCTCTTTAAATAATTAAATATTAATTTAATTACTGTGCAAAATTTTATTTATTATTTATTTCAATAACAAATTTGTATGAATTAATTAATTTTATTAATTATTTTACATTTCATTCTAATTAACTTTATTAATTATTTTATATTTTATTGCAATTAGTTTTATTAATTATTTTATACTTTATTATAATAAATTTTATTAATTATTTTACATTTTATTGCAATTAATTTTATTAATAACTTACGTAATGAAATAATTACTGTGAAAAATTTCCTTAATCGAAGAGAGGGAGCTATATAAATCTTCTACCCTCGCCTTACAGCTGCAGGGTCCAGGTGCACTTTCTCACAGGTATATCCACATATAAATACCGGCGTCCAAAAAAAGCGGGACAGTTTAAAAAACTCAATTAACGACTCGGCATCAGACTCGTACGCGATGTTTGTGCTCGCGAATAAAAAGTTCTACTTTTGAGTAAAAATTTATAGCGCAAAGTATTCATGGCACACACAATCGCTTTTCTCCGGATACCTGGAGGATAAGTAGGACGATAAATGCGCAAATAAAATAGTCTACAGCGTTAGATGTACGGGAGTAGAGTGTTTGGACTAGATTATAGCGTGAACGAAAGATGGCCACTTATGCATGAATATATGTGCTCGAATGTCTTTTAGAAATGGCTACGGAGTGTACATTTTACAAAGAGTAAAATAGGTACCGGAAGAGAGAATGTATATACATACGCGTACAAGGATATATAGTTGAGAAAATACGTGCACGAGTCAAGATTTAAGAGTTCAGATTTAAGTGTGTAGAATATGGGGGTTCGGAAGTCAAGAGTCGTTAACCCTTTCCATGCGGCGGTCCTCGCGAATGCATTATCATGGAAAGAGATAATTTCAACGCAGAAGTAACGTGATCTATTAATTAATATGAAAGGATGAGAAATTTTAGCGCATGACTAAAGCCACTCTTAGCATACCGCGTGCGTCACACGTTGATTGCCTACAGTCATCGTTCGTGCACCGCAAACGTCAGACGTTGGGTGAGTATAGTCAACGACTGTACAAGTTGTGCGTCAGACGTTGGATGATTATAGTCACTGACAATAGATATTTTACATCAGACGTTGGATCATTATAGTCACCGATAATGGATATTTTACATCAGACGTTGGATCATTATAGTCACCGATAATTCGCATTGTGCGTCAGACGTGGAATGAGTATAGTCACCGATAATACATATTTTGCGTTAGACGTTAGATGATTATAGTCACCTATAATACATATTGAGCGTTAGACATTGGGTGATTATAGTCACCCATTATACACATCGAGCGTTAGATGTTGGGTGGCTATAGTCACAGATAGTACATATTGTGCGTCATACATAGTACGGTTATAGTCCCCGATAGTACACACTGAGTGATTATAGTCACTAGTCACTGATAAAACGCAGTGAGCGATAGTCGTTCGGTGACTATAGTTACCAATTGTACATATCGAGTGTTAGACGTTGGGTGACTACAGTCATCGATGATACACAGTGTGTCAGATGTTGGATGATTATAGTCACTGATAGTACGTAGGAAGTGTCACACATTGGGACACTATAGTCACCAATAATACACAGTGAGTGTTAGACGTTGGATAATTATAGTCACTAACAATGCGTAGGGAGTGTTAGACATTGGGATACTATAGTCACCAATAATACAGAGTGAATGTTAAACGATGGATGTTTACAGTCACCAATTATACACATCGCACGTCAGATGTTAAATTATTATAGTCACTGATAGTAGGTAGTATGTCAAACATTTGGAAACTATAGTCACCGATAATACACAACGAGTGTTGGACGTTGGAGGACTATAATTACGGATAGTACGTATGGAACGTCAGACATTGGGATACTATAGTCATCGATAATACACAGTGAGTATTACACGTCAGAGACTATAGTCACCGAGGACACAGCTTGCGTTAGACGTTGGGTGACTATAATCACCGGCAATACACAGGGAGCGTCAGACGTTCAGTACCTATTATAGTCGTCGTTATGTCGTGTCTCAGGTACTACATAGTTCGCTCAACAGCCATATTTAAATCGATATACGCTTCTCATGTTGCGTACATATAATAGACCTGTACATAACAAACTCTATTGTCATTATAAATTTTCACAGGAAATGTATTATATAGCTATATCGTTTTATTTGGATTTTCACTCATCACTTTTAGCAAGTTAATTTTTTCGACAATCTTGTTTCTTTTTTCTCATTTTTCCATTTATCTCTGTGTCAAACTTTATACATAATTCATTGCCAGATATCATATATAATGTTTCAACTGCCTTCCTGCAACAGCCTTTGCTGCAAATTAGAAATAAAAAAATTCTTATGAAACCAAGAAACGCGTAAAATCATGTAAAATGTCTAGTTCTATATTTTTCGTTTATATAGTCACTGAGAGCATGCAACTGCTTCTAATAAAATTGATAATACCTTTTATCGAGAAATGTACGTAATTATATAAACTTATTTCTTTTTATTACACCATTATCTATATATAATATATTTCAATACATATTACCAGTTGATAATTCTGGTCTTGATGATTATACGTGCAGGAAAAAGTTATTCAAAATATTGAATTCTTAAACTATGCAAAAATCATTGAAATTAGAGCTGTCTATCATTTTCTACATAGTTAATAGAGTCCCAAGTGTAGTTAATTTAATATCAAAATTTTCCACCTTATCTATATTCATATATATAATTACTATTGTTCTATATTATTATTATTATTCTCAAACACTGTGATAATGTTCAACGAATAAGTTTAATATAGAATTATCAAAATAGTTGGAACAATGGTTCCAGACTTTTGGAAATATTTTTGAAAATATGTAGCTACTTCCAACGAAATTAGTATTAACTTTTACCGATTTACATTTATTATATAATTTTAATTATTATATATGTCGTGAAGGTATTACTTTTGGTGGAGAAATTTATTTATTTATTAACTAGGCATGCATTGTCACGTATATATACCTAGTTGTGTATATATATATGAGCCGTTCACTGCACAAATTGATTAACTCCATGAAACAAAAAGTGGAGAAATGCAATGAAATAATGTATATTGTTTTTTAAAATTCCCTTTATAATTTAAATCGAAATAAATATCGTAGAATGCATAAATACAAATGTAACTTTCATCTAACGGTATATAAAATTTATAAGAAAAAATAGCCAAAAGGTAATCGTTGGTAATGTTACCATTTTTATGTTACTGGAAGAGTTAATCGATTTGGCAAGTGAAAAAGTAATAAATTTAAATTTTACTAAATTTTACTTAAATTCTGATAAGACGGCGCTAAAAAATTCACCGTTATCATTCGTGGCTTGCTAGTGCATTTGAGTTGCATTATGCAACGATTTACATTAGAGTACGGAGTTAATCAAAGCTACCTCTGAAATAAATTATTTATTATTCAGTGGCCAAAATATTTTTGTTGTCTAACGGTGTTAATCTTAATTATCAGGGAAAGTTATTATAAATATAAAAAGTTATGACTGTACCAAGCGCTTTGACACTTAAATTTAAGATTTCTCAAAAAGTGGAGTTAATCGATTTGTGCAGTGAACGGCTCATATGTAAATATCACCAAAAAAGAAAAATATTTTTCCACAAACACAGAAAACTAATTTAAAAACAATTAGTCAGAACGAGTTTAATTTCTCGTTAAAAATAACACCTTCGCGATAACCTATTACAATTCTCCACAGCTTCATGTATTTTAAATCGTACGATGAGTAGCAACCAAGCCCGTGACCGTAAGTAACCATATTTCTGACTAAATATTAAGAATACTGGGAATGACGTGTAGAAATGGGGCTTCTAGCGCTTACGACTCGTCCACGGCGTGAGTTTCCCTGCGAGTCATTAGTCACTCTGGAACCTGTCTAACATTATTCTTCGAGGGGAGAAAAAGGGGCGTATATGCAGCTGCATGAGCGAAGATACCCAATGGAGCAGTGTTAAAAGCGTGAACAGTAAGGAACAAGCGAGAGATAACGTGGTCTGGCGTTGTTGAAGAATTCGTAATCGTTGGAATATGCTGCGAGAGGCTGGCCTTCTTTGTGATGCCCACGGCCTGCTTTATGGGGTGCTCGATGATGGTGGAAGGATACAGAGGGTCGAGCCTAGGAGACTGGGGCGAGTATATTGAATTTCCGAAAAGCGCGTTGGGTTTCAAGCGGATGATACGCGGGTTGCTTATGCCAAACGAGTTAGCGAGCCTGGAGAGGGTCCAGGCTACGCCTCCGGCTGTTTCCCGTATTACGAAAACACCAGTGTTCCTGCGGTCTAGCGGCGATTCTGTTGGCCTAACACCAAGGTTCGCGTGGGTGTTCCAAAGAATGGTCCGCCCGTTTCGACAAACGTCTATAATTGGCAGGGTAAATTACCGTGCAGGATTAGAGAGCTATGCGAATCTACGTGGGAATTTGTATTATTGAAGGGAAGGAGTGGGTTTGGGGATGATTAAAATTTTAAGGGGTTAATCTTTGAGTGAGTACTGAATATTGAATGTTTAATATTTCATAGTTGGCATCTGATATTTAATATTTAATGTTTAATATTTCATACCTAATATTTGGTATTTAATATTTAATATATAATGTTTAATATTTTATACCTAATATTTGATACTTAATGTTTGGTATTTAATATTTAATATTTCATGTTTAATATTTATTATATAATATTTAATATCTGATACTCAATATTTAATATGTAATATTTAGTATCTTATGTTTAATATTTATTATTTAGTATCTAATGTTTAATAATTGTTACCTAGTATTTGATATTTATTATTTAATATCTAATGTTTAATATTTGGTAACTGGTATTTGGTATTTAATATTTAATATGTAACACTCAATATTTAGTATTTAATATTTAATATCTAATACTCAATATTTAGTATTTAATATTTAATATCTAATACTCACTCTTTGGTATTTAACACTTAACATCTAATGTTTAATATTTGTACCTAATATTTAATATTTATTATTTAACATCTAATGTTGAACATTTGTTAACTGGTATTCATTATTTAATATTTAATATCTAATACTTAATACTTAATATTTTGTATTTAATATTTAATACTTAGTATATATTTTATATTTTGTGACCCCTTGACCCACCATTTGAGTTCCGATAGTGCGTGTCACAGTCAATGACAAGGTCAGACACACGTCAGTCACTTCGTGCGAACACGGCCAAAAATAACATGTAACTAATTGTGATACAAAGACACGAGGCTGTTCCATGATGTTTACGTTGGGCCCTACCTACAAACCACGCCTCTCATTCATGTTTCTTCCAATTTCCTTACCACGTGTCTCACACGATATTGTAGGCGAAGAGTTATTATTATCTAAAATTTAATATTTGGTACATAGTACTTGGTATTTACTATCAAATATCTAATATTCAATATTCGGTATTTAATAAATTTTAATATTTCATACATATGTATTATATATTTTAATATAATAATTTTAATATTTCATCATATGCATTATTTCATATTTAATATATTATTTTTAATTTATTCAAATAAATTCGATAATTCGATTTGAGTTAAGCCTTAACAGTAACTTGAGATGTAAATATATTTCATTTCATGACATAAGATTGTTGGGAAAAAGTACAATTTCAAAAAATATGGAAATATTAACATAGGCAGTTTTAAATTAGTTTCATACAATATTTAAAAATTATCGCCATTTTTTTCAGTATTTTATATCCAATATAAATATCACATATATATATAATTCAACAAATATTTTTTCACAATACTATATTCATTTTCAAATCATTTTAATCCTTATTTTTTGAAAATAATTATCAAATTTCTAAAATTAACAAAATTTTAATAAATTTAATTAAATATATTTTTTGAGAATAATAATTATTGTAATGTAATTTAAATGTAAAAGTCCACGCTTTTATTTCATCGATTAATTTAATGGAAATTTATATAGAATCCCCTAAAAGTTAATTGAATAACTTTCCAACCAGTTTAATAGGTTATTCAAAATCAAAATGGTAATGTACACTACGGGTGTCTTCCTACTTTGCTCTTTGAGATAAGCATTGTTTAACTTGCACATCAAGTATAGCCTCGAGTGTTGATCAAGACAACAGTACAAGACAGCAAGTTGTTGGCAAAACAGTGATAACATTAAAGAGCAGCTGAAAATACACGTACTGCTATTGAGTAAAGTTTCCAAAAGACAGACCTTCGATAAAGGTATAGTTTCACATCACACGCCATGTCTCCATTGAATCATATAATATATACAAACGCCTCACGAGTAGCCTACTACTTGTCCGTATTTATATTGACCTCTACTACTGAATAGGTAGCACTAGTCCAGTGCATTTCAGAAGTATAATAAAAATTACCAAGAGAATCGAAACAATTATATACCTAGACAAACTTACCAATAAAAATTAAGTAAGAAAATAACGATTTACTAATTTTTAAAAATATACAAATTGAAATTAAAAATTAATTTTATAGAAAATATTTGAAAAAGAAAAATTGTTTACTGATGTATAAGATGTTACCCCCAAATTTTATCTTCAATTTTAATTTCAATCGTATTTTTAATTTTAACTTTAATTCTAATATTACAAAATTAAGAAACAAAATAACGATTTACTCATTTCCAAAAAAAAAAATTGAAATTAAAAATTAATTTTATACAAGATATTAAAACAAAACATTTGTTTACTGATGTATAAGATGTTATCCCCTAATTTTATTTTCAACTTTAATTTTAATTTTAATTTTAATTTTAATATTACAAAATTAAGAAACAAAATAACGATTTACTCATTTCCAAAAGAAAAAATTGAAATTAAAAATTAACTTTATACAAGATATTAAAACAAAACATTTGTTTACTGATGTATAAGATGTTATCCCCTAATTTTATCTTTAATTTTAATTTCAACTTTAATTTTAATATTACAAAATTAAGGAACAAAATAACAATTTACTCATTTTTAAATATGTACAAATTGAAATTAAAAATTAATTATACAGAAAATATCAAAACAAAAATATTTGCTTACTGACATGTAAGATGTTAACCCCTAATTTTATTTTTAATTTAATATTCGTATCTCAGAAGATAATACAATATTAGAAAATAATATAGATGATACAATAATCTCAGAAAATATACCAAAATTCCTAAATGATTTCTATGTTTTTTAATTTTTGTCAGTGAGTATATCTAAATCAATTTTTTAATCTGTCCTATTTTTGTTATTTACATTTTGCTGATAAAAGGAATATTTACGAAAATTTATCTCATAGCTGCCTTAATTACCAGATTTAACTCCATTTAAATTCTTTTTCGAAAGCTATACGTTATCAAAAGTCTAAGGAAATGTCAATACAGGGAGGACACGCAGAGAATTGGTACAAGCTATATGCAAAGCAAGGGACGACATCGGAAATGAAATGTCTCAAACTCTGTGACAATGTTCGTCGAATAAGTATAACATAGAACTATCAAAATAGTCAGAATAATGGTTTCACACTTCTGAAAATATTTTTGAAAACGTGTAGCTACTTTGAACGAAATTAGTGTTAACTTTTACCTATTTATTTTTATTATATAATTTTAATTATTACCATCTGTATATACTTATATGTAGATATATATTGCAATGTTTATAATAATTCTAATATTAAAAGAATTGCCAATTTTAACACTTTTAGGGTGCAAGTAAAAAGAGGCAAGAAATATGCAAAATAAAAGATACAAAAAATATCCCATTGCAGTAAAATGTATGTACATAGGACACTTCTATTTAAACTATCAATAAATCAATAACGCATGGACCTAATCCAAATATGGTCTGCAGTATATATGAAGAGCAAAGACATATGTACATATGTAAAAATGTTTGGCAAATATACAAACATGTAAAAATAGAAGATTTTTAAAATCTAAAAACAGAAGATTCACATATTATTTTCTTTTTAGCTTATTAATAATTAATATCACATTTTATCTCATCACAATATTATTTTTCATTAATAATATATTAAAAATATATAAAATATAGGATATGTAAAAATATATAAAAATAGGAGATCTTCATTTTCAATATCATAATACACATAGGACACATCTATTTAAACAATCAATAAATCAATAACGAATGGACCTAATCCAAATATGGTCTACAGTGTATATGAAGAGCAAAGACATATGTACATATGCAAAAATGTTTGGCAAATATACAAACATATAAAAATAATAAAAATATATAAAATATAGGATATATAAAAATATACAAAAATAGAAGATTTCTAAAATCTAAAAATAGAAGATTCACACATTATCTTCTTTTTATCTTATTAATAATTAATATCACATTTTATCTTATCACAATATTATTTTTCATTAATAACATATTAAAAATATATAAAATATAAAATATATGAAGATATATAAAAATAGATTTTCATTTTTAGTATCATAATTTTATCTTGCACACATTATCTTCTTTTTATCTTATTAATAATTAATATCACATTTTATATTATCACAGTATTAACTGTCATTAACAATTAGGGCTGCAGAACATCTAATTCTTTTCCTAACACCCAATTAGAACAATCATCATGCACTTAAACTCACTTAAACCAGTTAAACCTTTAACTATGAACTGACTTCAATAAAAAATTAAATTCCCCAATAAGCTTGTTTTGCAATATTCCTTGATCATTCCTCACACTGTATTTTTCATTCAAAATGACCTGTCAAACATGCTAAAAAGATTCTTCAATTAACACATGAAGTTCTTGAGACACCCTGTATATAAATCTCCATTAAACTATTTTATATGTGCCTATAATTATGAAAGTGGTCTAACAAGGAGAGTGCAAATCCTTCGGGTTACCGATTTAATTGAAACTTTATAGGTTTGTAGATATCGTCATGCAATTCAAGAATATATATCATTATAGCTGCCACTACTCCATAGTTTTTGACATATTTACTAGATATTAACACTTTGACTGCCACGGTGGTCATTGGTGACCTATAAAAATACATAATTAGAGTAAATATCGATACTGATAAATTTTTAAATAGTACCATTGTTACTATAATGGTTCGAAGAAATTAATGCCATACGGAACATGCAAAAATAATTTTATTTATACAAAGAAAAGGTGAACCAAAACAGTCGGCACAATATGTCGCCACTTTTTTAGCGCAATTCTTTGCTCTCATTCTTCCTAGCTGATTTGAATTATTTTCATAGCACACTTTGCAAAATCGCCTTACATTTCGCACACTTCCAGGTTTCTTTTTAAATTCGCGACGACGTTTTTTCTGTACGTAATTGCTCGATGAAATGCAATCTTCGTGATTGGAACATTTCACTAAATACATCGCTAACTTCATCCTAAAATCGGGAATTGAAATATTTTCTCGAGTTGCTTTTTAAACAATCGATAATGGCAAAAATGGTCTACAGCGCCGCGGGGGTCACCGGTGACCCCACCACGAAAAATACATTAAACCCGATTATACAACTCACCTTATCTGTTGTAAATAATATTTCAACGTAATATGCATCGCATAATAAAATATTCATGTTGGCGCCATGGGCGAATCATGTAAAATGCGCGTGGCAGTCAACGTGTTAATTACAAGCACACGTAAGACAAAAGTGTGCCATTTTATCGCTAGACGTGGAATAATTATGTCATTTAGAGTGTCGTTTTATCCACTTACAATAATTTCATTTGGCGGAATATCTCGTCTCTATTATCGTGGAATGAATAGAAGGACTGCCGTTTTTCGCATAGGTTGCATGCATCGTATAGCCACACGAGTGTCTGGATCTTGTAGAGGTTTCGAGTATCGGTACAGAGGGCAAATTGCCTAGGGCAAGGTTCCACGAATGCAGGGAACGAACGCTTTAAATTCAACGCGTTCCTTGATATAATCGGGATAATCCACTCGAAGTCACTTTAGCTTGCACGTTTTCTGAATTTTTTTAGAAAGACCTAAACCCTTTCCCACCCCCCTGTCGCCAGTTCATTTGACAAAATGAAAATCGGAAACGTGAAATCCTGGAAATAATCTGAAAATGATGTTTCAAAATCTTGGAGAGTAATACCAATTTTGTAATTCCTAATACTATTGTTACTACAATCGTTATTATATTTTGTACAAAGCTTTATATTATGTCGTAACATTATTAAGTAATTAATATCAGGAAGAATTACATAGCTACAAGATTTGCTATTGTATAGCAAAAAATATTTTAAAAGAGACAAATGTTTAAAAAATTGTTAAAAATTATAAAGATTCTTAATGTCAAAAATAATATGAAATCAATAAAAATGATATATACATTTATGCAAATTTATATTTTTGTAACAATATAACTAAAGCAATAATACTTGGATGAAAGAATTAAAGAATTTTAAAAATATGTTTATTATAGTCATTACTATACTTATAACTTGTTCTATATCTGTAACTATCATTAATAACTATTAAAAATGCAATATAAATTTTTCATAAGAAAACTGTTCCATTTAATGCTAAGTCACACGAGTGTCTGGATCTTGTAGAGGTTTCGAGTATCGGTACAGAGGGCAAATTGCCTAGGGCAAGGTTCCACGAATGCAGGGAACGAACGCTTTAAATTCAACGCGTTCCTTGATATAATCGGGATAATCCACTCGAAGTCACTTTAGCTTGCACGTTTTCTGAATTTTTTTAGAAAGACCTAAACCCTTTCCCACCCCCCTGTCGCCAGTTCATTTGACAAAATGAAAATCGGAAACGTGAAATCCTGGAAATAATCTGAAAATGATGTTTCAAAATCTTGGAGAGTAATACCAATTTTGTAATTCCTAATACTATTGTTACTACAATCGTTATTATATTTTGTACAAAGCTTTATATTATGTCGTAACATTATTAAGTAATTAATATCAGGAAGAATTACATAGCTACAAGATTTGCTATTGTATAGCAAAAAATATTTTAAAAGAGACAAATGTTTAAAAAATTGTTAAAAATTATAAAGATTCTTAATGTCAAAAATAATATGAAATCAATAAAAATGATATATACATTTATGCAAATTTATATTTTTGTAACAAAATAACTAAAGCAATAATACTTGGATGAAAGAATTAAAGAATTTTAAAAATATGTTTATTATAGTCATTACTATACTTATAACTTGTTCTATATCTGTAACTATCATTAATAACTATTAAAAATGCAATATAAATTTTTCATAAGAAAACTGTTCCATTTAATGCTAAGAATTTAGTAAAATATTCGTATTTTTGAAAAATTATTATTTACAGAGATTTAAATGCAAATTTTAATTAACAAAAATTTAATTATCGTTATTTATAGATAGATTTAAATTTTCAACTTCAAAAATGTTTTTATACTATATAATTATAAAGAATATATGATTGTAATATTTAAGTTATAAATTATATACCAAAATAAATTATAAATATTGTAGATTTTAAATTTCAATTTCTTTTTTTTTAATAAAATAATTCAATATTTTTATTTCTGTAAATAGTATGCTTGAAGAATAATTTAATCTCTATTAGATACCGATGGCAAATGTCAATTTTGGATAATATTTTTTATTACAGATTTTTTAAATTTATTACGGATTGATTATTATTTTTTGAATATTTTTGGTGTAACATTGTAATTTAAAATATTAATAAAAATGGAATGATATATATTTATGCAAATTTATATTTTTGTAAACAATAACTAAAGTAATAATACTTGGATGAAAGAATTAAAGAATTTTAAAAATATATTTATTATAGATTGATTATTATTTTTAATATACTTTTGTTATAACATTGTCATTTAAAATATCAATAAAAATGGTATATGTACGTTTATGTAAATTTATATTTGTGAAAAAGAAATGGCAAATACTTGGATGGAAAAATTAAAGAATTCTAAAAATATATTTATTATAAATTTATCATTATAGATATTTAAAATAAATATTTTAGAATTGGAGAACTTTAAAAACATATTTTATACTTTGTACTTTTTCCATCATGCATATATATTATATGCTTAAAAACATACCCAGAAATGTAATGCATCAAAAAATATTACATAAAATAATTATTTCCTTAAAAATAAAAACAGTAGTTAAAGCTAATTAAATATGATATATATTATGTGCATAAATGTCATCTGATTTTTGCACATTTACTCTGCAGAAATATTCGCAGTCCAATAATATAATATTTTCCATTACTAATCCTTGAAAATTTCATACCTCGTTCGGTAGAAACAATTTTCCAAAGGTAGAATGTAATACGAGTGCTGGCGCAATTTTCAGACAGTGCAGTAGGAGAACTGTGTTCATAAAGTACGTGTTATAAGGTTACCTGGGCTCGAAGGAAATTTCAGCGAGATTCCTAACGCGTGACACGTGTTCCCCGAACGAAATTCTGACCGCTACGCGGCGCTGCGCGAGCCTTTCAGTTACGTTTATTCCCGTCGCGCGGAACGCATTAAAATCGTTAACTTGCTGTTTCCTCTGAATTATCGTCGCTGGTAGAACCGGAGCCTCCCTACGAACAACCGTGTGCCCTATATTCCAGCGAAAATTGCGGCAGACTTTCTTATCGGCCGGACCCCGGTTGGTAATACAGAACGCTCGCGAGAAATTATTGTCGTTCGTCCAATACACTTTACATGGACGACACGTTCGAAGGAAATCAAATGAGATTGAATAGTTGAACGAACCGGATAAAACGACCCACGCTTCAACGGGATTCTATTCGACCGAGACGAATCCGAATTCAATGCGGTGAATCTAATCGAGATGATCACCACTGACCCATTTCCGTTTTTTTTCCCTACTGGTTCTGTCCCCTTCTACTTCCGCCGACTTAAATTTTTCCTCCCGCTCGACACCTTCGTTGCAATGTGAAATCCTTTGATCTTACTGCTACAGTGTTGCTCTCTGTGTTGGTACGCTGGATATATGTACATAGGGTGCCGCGTTAAGTTATGTCACCATTTTTAAAGCATTTTCAGTAGTGCAATTAAAAAATGTTTCAGATAAAATCTTCTTAGTTTTTCATGGGTTACACGAACGCATGTTACTGGATCTCAAAAAATGCTCTTTACGTAAAAAGTTCAAGGTAACCTTGACTTTTTTCAATGACACTATATGTTTTCAATGTCACGGGATTATTGTTGATATCGAGACGAATTCAATGATATATTACACCATGATCTTAACATCGCGGACTAAAATATGGAGTATTCCATGAAGTATATAATAGAATGATAAGCCACTCATTTGTCAAATTGATCAGGATGAAAAGATAAGAAATAGAAACATAGTTCTTTCAGATTTGCTTCGTAATATTATGAGTTGTTATTGACTTAATGTATTGTGAATGTGAAAAAAAGGGATGGAAAGAAATTTAAATATTAATTCAGTGTTTGGCGCGAAAATTTTGGAGATTTGAAAAGTGGAATTAATTACTTTGGTCTCTGTAAGTAAAATATGGTGTTATATATTACTTTCTAATATAATATTGTACTATATTATAATACTATTCAATATTGCAGTATATTATTTTTTATAACACAAAATAATACATTACTATATTACTAACTTCTTTAGAATATAGTATAGTATAATATACACTATATTATAATATAACACAGTACTTTAACATAAATGTCTGTGTGGCATTTTATAATATATTGTATTACAATATATGCTATATTACATATTATGTAAATAGTATAAGTAATATAATATAGTATAATATAATATAACATAGTAATCAGATATGTTATTTTAATATTGGAAAATAAATATTGTGTATAATACTCGAACTTATTACGTTGTAAATATAAATACAAATTAAATATTTTTAAATTAAATTCATATACAGGGTGTCCCAGATTTAAATGGTCAAGCATAACAATTATAGTAAGCCTTGTCAACGTGCAATTTACCTATTCTAGATTGGAATTCATCTTCAAACCTTTCCTTACAAAGTAAAAGCATCACAATTTACATAATTTCTTTTACTATAAATTTTTATTAAACAAGTACTCGTTTTTACTAAATTTTTGTTACAAATTTTCATCTTTGTGCACTATTATCACAAATAATTAATGATGACGTATACGAGTATTAATACTAACAAATAAATAGTACACATGTTATAATAATTTTAAGAAATAAAATGTTTGTCTGTCTTTTTCTCGTTTTTTAATTAACGTTATTAAAACAAGTTAAATATTCCAAAAAAAAGAAAAAGAAAAATGGAACTGTTAGAAGGAAGTTAAATTAATACCACTAGCTTATTAAGTATGCACACGTAATTACACGAACGTGATTTATACGCAGACACTTTCAATACGAAATGAAATTAGCAGAAAACTAGTAAATCTCCAGGTAAGGGAATCTAACGAGTGAGCAGGCGAATAAAGAAGAGTGAAGTATAGAGGGGTTAATTAACCAGCATCTCCGCAAGCTTATTTAATTCAATCGAAGTAATCCACGTAACCAAAGATAACCGTGCCAAGCTGAGTAGAGCTGAGTAATTGGAAGCCCGTACGAAATTAGCCCTGCAAATTTCGTCTAATTAAAGGCCGTTAGTACGTGGTGGCATGACTACTTGGTGCATGCCGTATTAAGTCTGATTCAGACATTGCTGCTCGACTTTGCCAAGTGATTCACGCTAGAACAACTTAATGTTTATTAAGTACCTTCTTATGTTTCAACCTAAATCCACTCATATTAAAAATTAAATTATAGTCCCGGATGTTGGATGCAATTTTTAGAACAAGTTTAATTTACAAATTTGAAGAAATGATTTTTCCTTTTTTCTGTGTTTGGAATAATTTGGGAATGGTTAAAATTTTTAATTGGAACTGGAGATAAAGCACCACATTTTTTATTAGATAGTTTTCATAAATGTTATAATATATATTATATATTATAAATATTATTTTTTACTATATTTATGAAATGATTATTAAAAACTGTTAAAATAATT
>NW_016915818.1:169602-172267 GCF_001483705.2 Eufriesea mexicana | reverse complement strand
ATAGTTGGATTTAAGAAAGTTTCATAACAAGAAAATTATATTTAAAATAAATAACATATTTTATATATAATGTAGTGTATATTATAAATATTATTTTTTAATATTTTGATGAAATGATTATTAAAAACTGTTAAAATAATTGGATAATTCTTATTTCAATGATTAATAAAAATAATAGTTGGATTTAAGAAAGTTTCATCAAAAGAAAATTATATTTAAAATTCATACAAACTTTTGATTACTTTGTAAATGAAAAATAAATGGAATATTGGAAGTGATAAAAGAGATACAAGCAATAAAAGTTTTCCAATTGTAGTTATCAAGAAAATTATACAATTGGAAATTCTTTGAATTATTTTGATGAAAGCTGCCTGATGAGATTTTGAGAAATTTATTATAATGATTATTTATTTTTCCAGGCGTCTTCAAACTAAAAAATTGATGTATTGATCAGAATTAAGTTAGACGATCAATACAACATGCAAGGTTCGAATCAATAGTCATTACTATACTTATAACTTGTTCTATATCTGTAACTATTACTAATAACTATTAAAAATGCAATATAAATTTTTCATATGAAAACTGTTCCATTTAATGCTACAAATTTAGTAAAATATTCGTATTTTTGAAAAATTATTATTTACAGAGATTTAAATGCAAATTTTAATTAACAAAAATTTAATTATCGTTATTTATAGATAGATTTAAATTTTTAACTTCAAAAATGTTTTTATACTATATAATTATAAAGAATATATGATTGTAATATTTAAGTTATAAATTATATACCAAAATAAATTATAAATATTGTAGATTTTAAATTTCAATTTCTTTTTTTTTAATAAAATAATTCAATATTTTTATTTCTGTAAATAGTATGCTTGAAGAATAATTTAATCTCTATTATATACCAATGACAAATGTCAATTTTGGATAATATTTTTTATTCATAAAGAAAAAAGAATAGATTTGAGTCATATTGATTTTCTTATAGTGATTTAATAATAAAAAAATGTTTACGTTAATCTTTCTTTGTTCTTGAGAAATTAATGTAAAAATATTTAGCCTAAAGTGTTGGAGATGTGCAAGAAGTGTTTGAATCGAGTGCTTTACATTATGGTGTGAACATAAGGGGTGCATGGCCACCCCACATTTCGTCGCTAATTTGCATGTAGATATTGGATAAAATATTGTTCCAGTACACAATGAGTTCCAAAACGACTAACATAAGCAGAAAATGAATATTCGTTCTAGAAAAATATTAAAAGAAATATTTACACATTTTATTTGAAAAATATATGATTTAAATTTTGAGGTAGTAGAAATAGAAGACAGGGCAACGTAATTATTAATTACAGACATGGAGAATGAAATGCCAATCAATTCCTTCAATTAATTATGATCGTAAAATTATTGACAAAATTATTGATACTGAAATTTTAATGAATAACAATTTAGGAAGGAATTTCCTAATATATTCTCAGATATTTTCTCTATCAAAAATTTTGCAATTAGAAACTAATGTTTATATATTAATAAATATAATAATAATAGATAGAAATATTAATAAATATTGATGTGTACATATTTGTAAACTATCTAAGGTACCTAATATAAAATTTTAAAAAATTCTTACTAAAAATTATTTAAATATTTAATGAAATTAATTTATATTTAATGACACATTAATTTCAATAAATAATCAAATAAAATAAGGAAAATGCTTATTAATAATTATTGAAATATTTAATAACAGTAATCTGTCACATTAATTTCAATAAATAACAAATTAAAATGAAATAAAAATAAAAATATACTTATTAAAAATTACTAAAATATTTAGTGACATTAATCTATTCCATTAGTTTCAATAAATAATAAATTAAAGTGAAATAAAGATAAAAACATGCTTATTAAAAATTACTAAAATATTTAGTGACATTAATCTATTCCATTAGTTTCAATAAATAATAAATTAAAGCGAAATAAAGATAAAAACATGCTGATTAAAAATTATTGAAATATTTAATGATATTAATCTATCACATTAATTTTAATAAATAATAAATTAAAATAAAATAAAATAAAAAAGATTATCAAAATATTTAATGACAGTAATAGATTATATTAATTTCAATAAATAATAAATTAAATTGATTAACAAAATTCTAAGAAGAAAAAAAACAGTAAACGTTAACAAGTTAGAATTCGCAATTAGGTTCACGTGCGCTGACAAATCTGGCGACTTATATTTCACGTTCACGGGGAGAGTGTGACTCATTCGACGTGCCACTAAAACACGTACACCAAGAAGCAACAAGATGCCCTCGTGGAAATAAATGGGCGAAAACATACGTAATGTACAGTACTTTGTCTTTGTAACTTCTCTGTATGTATGAAACGTTCCTCAAGGTACTTGAATTAACTCTCGATTTCTACTCTACAGTATATTATTTTAAAACCTCTTCACAATCAATTTTTATATTTCACCTTTATTTCCCTATTCAAATATATTTTCGAATAAAAAATAGCAATGAAAGATAAAAATAAAAAATAAGAAATAAAAAATATAGATACATAAGAACAGATTAATTAATATATAATTAATAAATAAATATAATATATAATATGTAAAAATAGAAGATAAAAACAAAAAAGAATA
>NW_016915818.1:146358-169567 GCF_001483705.2 Eufriesea mexicana | reverse complement strand
TATTATATAACACATAAATAAAGAATAATATTGAAAAAAAGTATGTAAGTAAGAATAAAAGTAATAAAAAACATAAATAAATATGGGTAAAAAAATAAAATACAAAAATATAAAATATATTTCTTATTAAAATATTAAAATAAATAATTAAATGAAATGTTATGGATATATATATTTTTAGTAAAATATACGTCTGTGTATGTTTCTATGTTATTAAAAACCTATAAAAAGTACGAACTTTGGTTTTGAAAAATAGCTGACAAGAAGATATTAATATCATTAGTGCAGTCACGTGGGAGAGGAGACGTAAATGAATAACCGCGTGAACGATAGATCAGAAGACGAAGTATTGATCAGCTCAGCATATATATACTCCAAGTTTGTAAGCCTCTCAACGGTAAATCGCACTAAATTTCATTAAACCAACTTCAAACTAAATTTATAAGAATTTTAACTACGTACACCGTGTACTTCAATAAAAATATTAAAAACAATTTTAATATCGAAAATTAAAAACAGTTTCCCAAAAACTGACACTATAAACATAAAACCTAACCTAACTTTATATAAATTGAATTTACCATTACAATTAAATTACACTTATAAGTTGTCAAAAAAGAAAACTTCGAATTTGTTAAATTACAAAGAAGTAAACAAAAAGAAAAAATATCCAATTAATTCAATTATTTAATACAATTATTAAAACGAAAGCTTGAAATTAATACCGACCGATTAAGCAGACCCATTAATTTTCAGATTTTTCATTTAAATATCCAGCTATACGGAACTTTCTCTTAACTCTTACATCTGGCTTGCTCTCAAGATTAATATTGCTACGAACTTACCTCTCGTGATCGTGGCCGTAAGACGGATTGATTCTACGTGCGTACAACGAAGCACCGCCCTCGGACATGTAACCATCGCATAAGTCGGATAGAGTTCTACTACCGACGGTCATCCCACCACGAAGAACTTCCCCATCGCTGAGATAACCGGAGGCGACGTCGATGTCCGCGTAATCGTGACCGACATGATGATGAGAAGAAGAATGAAGAATCGTATACTGTCGCGCGGTTGTTCTGCTTGGCAAAGTCTGAAGGGCCCTTGCACCCGGTGTGTAACCGCGAAGTAGAGGCTGCATGGGCTTCACTGTCATCTCCGCTTCGTCGTCACCCATAGAGCCTCCACACGTTGAACTTTCACTCAGAACCTGCAAAGTCGACCTTATTAAAGCCTGTCTCTATAATTAACCAGGCTGCCTAACTAAAACGTGCATCACATACTGCTCACTGTACAGGATTTATTACAGGAACAGCAATTGCTGCTGATGGTTGTTTATATAAATATAATGTATGTACTAAGCCATGGATATATGGATATACTAAGCTATGGATGGAGCAGCTACTAACCTTCTCCATGTGTTCGAAGGTTGTATCAATTTTTCTATTGGGTATGGTTTTTATTTCACTGCCGCTCTCGCTGCTGGGCCTATAAATAACGCTACTGTCGCTGGAATTACTCTGACCGGTGCTATTAGAATTACTATGCGAGCTCTCGGACATCAGATCAGAAATACTTGGCATCGGTGACACCATTGCAACCGTATTCGGATCGAGCTTACGATGCAAAGCGTCTGCCTTTAATTTTGTGGGCGTCGGTACGCCCGGTATGTTGTTTTCCTTCGGTGGCTTCGAGGTGCCTTTCACCAAGGCCGTGGGCTTTGGAATGCTGGAACTTGGGCTCCCGGAAGCACTTAAAGTTGAACCTTGCAGTGGACTGCCGAGTATCAAAGGCTGCTTGTTCGGTCCAAAATTCAACGCATTCGAGACCTGCCCATGAGGAGTAACGTTTGTGTGAGGAGCAACGTTCGCTGCAGGAACTATAGAGCTCTCTTGGATACTCGTCATTTTGACATCCATCGTTACTTCTGGGCTGTTACGAGGTGAAACGGGAGGTGTTTGCTTTCCATTTGTCCGTTCTACCTCTTGAACTTCATTCGGTATTCTACCTTTCATAGGGAAGCTTGTATTTTGCTGCTTCGACGGGCTACTCATATTCTCTACCATCACCATCTGATTATTCGTTAATACATTTTCGCCTATCTCTTTTCGCTTCTCTATCGTCGCCTTCTGGTCGCATAAATTCGCCTGGTTCATAGACAACGTATGATCCATCATACAGCTATTCTCATTGATGATCACCATTTCCTCGTGATCGGTTTGCTTGATCATACCGTTGGCGTTATTCAATAGTCCCTTCTGTGCCAGGACATCTTTGTTCAATCCATTTGGCGGGACTTTCATGTTTTGCAGGTGGACCTTCGTGTCAGGTATTTTGCCTGGCAGTTCCATTTTCGGCCTCGGTGACTGCTGCTTCGTCTCGTTCTTCAAACTGCCAAAGTTCTTTGTATCCTGCGGAGCTATTTGTTTGGGGGCCACCAACACGGAAGGATTCGGCTTTTGCAACTGACTGGCCGGCTGTTGCTTCAGCAAATCGTGCAGATTCGAGGACTTTTTGTCCATGGCCAACTTCGTCCCCACGCCAGCGAGTTTACTGGTCGGTTTGACATCTTCCAAGGGTGGATTGTAGCCGACTAACTTGTCAGGCGCACCCTTCGTCCGTGCTATTTTACTTTGAGCTTTGCTCTGTTCTTTCCTCACGGTCTTTGGGCTGGCCTGCTTCGCCGGCTTGGTCGATTGCAACTTCGATTTCAACGCTCGGCTCTTGGGTGATTCCACTTGCAGCTTACTCTGGTCGCACAGGGACGTCGAGCTATCGGAGTGTTCCGATCTCGCCGAGGAAAAGCCTGAGGAACTGGACGTACGTTTCGACACGCCGGACGAAGCTTTCCCGCGATCTTGATTCTTTTCCTTGTTATTGAAAAGCTTGAATTTATCTAAGACGGAGTTCTTGTTCTGCTGGGTCGGTGCTCCCGTGGTGGTGTACGGTGAAGATTGAGCAGTCCTTACGCTACTGGGTTTCCCCACTGTCGACGTTCGAGGGCTGAAACGTATGATATCCACTGATTACTCTGTACTCCAATAGAATTACCATTTCACAAAATGGCGAATGAAACGAACGACGTAACACCAGAGAAGGATCAACGGATCCATATGTTACATCGTGAAAGAAAATTGATATTTACCTTGGGGTTGTAGCTACCGGTTGTCTGTTCGTTGAATTTTGACTTCTAGGTTGAGGAATAAAGGAGAGTCCACTTTGGGGTGACTGTTGCTGACTTGGACTTGTACTTCTAGAGCTACTGGCGCTACCTATGCCTCCATTTCCGTGCTTCAGACCACCTGCAACAGAAAATCATTGGTTCCACTTTAACATATTGCCATTTTATTTTCTCTTTTTAAATGTGACAAAGATGTCAGCTTGAACTGACGAGTACAATGGCGATGTGACGATGGAGTGAAAGACGTTACAATATGGATAATCCTGGCAAATGCTCCGGATTAGGGTCGAAATACTCGTTCATAATAGAGGACTATCAGCAACTTGCAATCTCAATAACGATCAAGAATTCGACGTTCCACGAAATATCTATCGTAAGTGCACTCGTAAAATGTAATTAAACGGACGATGATAAACGGTTATAATTCATCCTGTCTTTTTCTAGCACACTCTAGCACTGTCATTGGCCGCGACTCAATAAAACGACGATCGGTTGGCTCATTAACCAAGCACAGTTGCAATACTGTGCCAGCTTGAACTCCTTAGCCTGTGTCTGGGAAGTATGCGCTGTTTGTAGACAAAATAAACCACAGGCTGGCTATAGTATGTACACGTGACAGCGTGCGTTTACCATGCAAGGAGATTAATCCACTACTGCTCGTTGCTCAATCTGTCACTACTGTAATCGCACACACATTGTTTCCACCGAGTAATTTACGATATCGTGGGACACAGTCATAACGTGTCGAATTAATATCTGCTATCAAAGTATGTAAGTATTATATGTGTTCGCTTGATGGAGTCAGGGGACATTAAAATTGCTATGTATAGAGGACTGAATTAAAATAAATTTTAGCCTTCTGTTTTATGACAGGGAAATACTGTTCCTTCTATGCAATGTAATACAAAGGTATGACAGACATTTTGAATAGCGTTATTTTTGATAACAATATTTTTGAATAACATTATTTGGAATAACAAGATTACTGAATCACATACTAATTCTATAGATCACGTAATTTTTAGTTTCAATTTTAATTAGTAGAGATTTTATTAAAATATTTTCTTTGATATGTACTTTTTGAGATTTGTGGATCTTACTTTTAGTTTCAAAGCAGGTTAAATAAATAAGTTATATAAAAATAATTTGAATCAGTGAAATTTTTTCCTTTAAATTTTAAGGTTTCATAGTACTAAGATCTATAGTGTGAAAATCTATAACTTATTTCCAGATTTTATTTGTTGTTTGTAAGTTTTTAATTAATTATTGGCATAGTAATATTGCTTTTTAGTATTAATCTCTTGTTCAATTTTTAAATATTAATATTGCTATTTTTCATTTACCGTATGCAACACGTTGAAAATTATTAAAATTTTATTATACTAGTTTACAAAATTATATGAACATGTACTATTAATAAAATTAACAATAATTTTCAAATGCAGAATGAAAAAAATTCTACATTTAGATGAATAACTTTTAGATGAACTACTTGTAAAATTTAGGTAACGTTATTTAGATCATGAAGATTGCATTGTATTTGTCTGCGAGTAACTATTCGAAGCATTTCAAGGAATAGCTAAACAATTATTTAGCATATCCAACGGGAAATCAATAGACAACTGATAGCGAACAGAAAATTATAGGATAGACTATGCATCGCACCTAAATTGCCACAATGAAGATCCCTTGATAAATTTTAATCTAGATCATGAAACAGCTGCGATATCCTGATCCACGCTACTGCCATCTGGCAGAAGTTATATAATTTATTACTCTCGTCATTCTATTGTTACATACACGTAATTAGCAGAAAGACAAAGTTATTCATTAATATAAGTCTGAATAACCCATTCGCAATTTACGCTACTAGATAATTCAACGTATAATTACAGTGGACTCAGGAAATAACCAGAATACTGATCAAAATCACGTCTCCAAAATTCATAATTCATTGCTAATGGAGATGCGAACACAACCAAATGTATATTAAACGTATTTCTGAAAATCCTATAGGCTAGTGTGCAATGTGGAATATATATAGTACAATTTTTAAGGTTATCTTATATAACCTATAAATATAAAATTTTAATATATAACCTATATATCAAATATTATAATTATTAAAGATGTAATTAACAAGTTATAAACCTAGAGTATCAAGTTTTGCTCGGTTATACAGTTGTTCTCTATTTGTTCATTTATTTTACAATTTCTTCCATAAATTTTATTGTCTATATTTTTTATATCCCTGAAAAACTTATATTTCAATTCTGAAACTTCATAAGTACATAATATTTTGGAAAATAATTATTATCATATCCATGAATTGGACAATGAAATTAATTATCTTGCCACCATTTACATTTAATGAGATGCCCTTTATTGCAACAGGAAGTTAAATACAAACCATATCTCAAAGTTGTCACATGCACAACCTACCCAGACCCTCTCTAGACTCATTACCTCGGTATGACAATCTCACGTCTCGCATTTCTCAACGGTAACATGTGTTTCAGATCACTACCGCAAATCAATTAACTTCGTGAACTTTCTAAGCATTCAGGAAGATCATGTTGATGCAGCAAAAGATCCGACACGAGATACAATCAAGCCCAATTTATAATTCAAAGTGGCAATAGATTTAATTTGCTTGAGAATACACTAGCGCCTCTGCTTGATGCGCAGAATTCGTCCCACGTGGTTCTTTTCACCCTTAAACAATGATTGTTAGTATAAAAAAAATTATACTTGAGAGAAAAATTATCGGAAAATTATAAATCAGTGTAACGTAAAATAATGAAATTCAGATAAACTAAAATATATTTTTGGCTCGTGTGAACAAGCTTAATATGTTCACAAGTCAAGTGAAAGAGGTTAGAATGACGTAATTGGTTCAATCGAATAAGAATTTGTTACTTACTGATGTATAATAAATTCAATAAATGTCATTGTTATCGTTCCAATAAGCGATGGCTACAAGGTCAAAAAACATCAGACACGTTCCGAATACGACCCTTCGGATCTAAATCATAAAAGCACCACACACGACTATAATAGCTGCAGTAGAATAACAGTAGTCCCAAAGCAACAGTTTTCATTTCCCTCAAATATTTCAGGACCACCATCAATTAATTTCTATCTTCACACGACGAAAATAGGACAAGAAAAAATAAAAAAATACAATTAAATAAAAATTTTCTCATTCATAAACATCAATCTAAACATTTTAAGTAGATTTTTATATAAGAAATAGTACCATAGCCATAGAGTCGTGGTAGATGACCGAGTGAGTCGACACTACAATATTCAGTACACAGAAAAATATATTTTCTGTTCGCGTATAAAATAAAATAAATTTACATCAAATTACTTTTAAATTCGATTACTAAAAATTTCATACGAAAAAATTACGTTCCACGTAAAGCTTATATTATAATATGTAACGAAAATGCAAGATATTATGCGGAAAATATATTTGTCGATCATACATAAAAAGAAGACGTAACGTTGATCAGTGTAAACGCTGTGCAGAGATGAGACTAAAGCTAGAAACGCTAAGAGAAGGAAATGCGAATCTGATTGGTCGCAATGTAATAGGGCCACCTTCCCTGCCCAATCATAAAAATCGAGCAGGCGTATTTCTATTATTAGCTGGAAGTGGCCGTTCAAGACAACAGGGCGTTGCGTGACAAAGAAAACGAACAGGATACTTCAAGATTGAGAAAGATAGAGCGATAAAGTATCGGATTGGAGTCAACCATAAATATAAGACAAAAACGTGACGATGTAGACCTTCGACTGTCAAATGAAACGGGACTGAAAATACGTGCAGATATCGAGGTTCGTGCAACAATTGAGGTAACTAATCGCACAGTTAGTGACCATAATTTTCATATTGTCAATCATTATTTCTCCACAAGTATTACCACCTCGTCTAGAGACATGATTATCGATTATCGATAAAGTATCGATAACTTACCAATCTTACCGTTCAGGCAAAGACAGACGACTAAGTACAACGAATTATTTGTAACCAAATTATTAAAAATTTATTTAAATTTATTAGCGCACGATATGTAACTATAATTTTCTACATGAAAATTTCGCTTGCTTTAGAAAACAATTTTTTTCTTACGACAGATATTACTAACATTTATACATACATTATTAGTAAGTATGTTAGTAGCTATAATGTAATGTACAGTGGATTACATCATCTTTCGAATTTATTATGTTGCATTTTTAATGTCTAAAAAATATGTTAAAATAACAAATATTTTAATAGGTAATTGCAATATTATCTAATACTGTTTCACTGATATTTTATCGACATATATGTATTCAGATATCGATTTATCGATAGCAGTCCAGTATTATTACAAAATACACTGTCCTGCTATGATACTACAATTATGCGAGATATTCGCGGAAATTCCAGTTACTATTTCTCTCTGAAACGGCAAGTATATGAAAAAAGTGAAAGAGGAAAATATTTTATAGTTTTTCACACCCAACGTGATAACGCGTACCGAATGTTTATATTTGCAATCGTTCGCAAGAAACGAACATAACCTTCAATTTTCTTAACGTAATGCTACATATTTTTTTAATTATGTGAAAGCGTGCATCAATGCACGTGGCCTTCGAGGTCATAAAAGGTGCGAAATGAACAAGAAATGAAGCCCTGTATATGGTCAAGAACATAAAATAAGAATTTCGAAAGCATCAAAGCTCACAGTCTCTCGAGGCAACCTTCGCGTGTCTCTTGTGCTGTTCTCTATAGTCATCTCATCCCTGTCGTACACAAATCCACGATCTTACGATATGAATATCTCAGTTTTCCCGTGGTAAATTATGCTAAGGATCAGTGACTCGAATCAATTCCTCTGTCTACTTAAATTAATTCGGCCACGCCGGTCTCACGTTCGATCGGCGCTCGTTGCGGTAATCTCGACAACCGCGATCGTTCTTCATTGGCACCGGTGCTGACACTGATTCGCCGTAATAACAGAGCCTAATTCCGCCGGTTGGCCGGCCTGCTCAATTGTCAAACTACGTGACACAAATCGGCCAGATACGAGATAAACGGCCGGGGAGGTCGGGAAGGAAGAAATCTTACGATGTTGCAGCCTGTCCGCCAGGGGCGGCCGTTATTAGCTTAACCCTTTATCGATCGACTTCGGCCATCGTTGCGACGCGTACTCGCATTCATAATCGGATACCATGCGTGCCGGCCTATCGGTAAATTGCATTCTTTCTTTGTGTTGCGGATGGAATCCAAACGCTTATCGAACCAAACGAAAGAGAAGAGTGCAATTAAAACGGGATTTAGGATTCCAACGTTTGTATCGCTCCTTTCAACTGGGCTGAAAGAAACCAATGAAACGTTAAGGCAGAGATCCCGTGCTATGAAATTTTCCCTCGGATTCTGGGATACCGGTGTATCACCAGTTGATGCGCACGATTATTTCAGTGGTGCCTTCTGCATGCAGGATACACGAGCAGTGTATGAACCGAAGTGATTAACTCCACTCTTTGAATTTCTTTTTTAATTTCATTTAATTTTAGTTCCACAAAGGACTTCACTGGCGCTGATCTTTTTATATCCAAAATAAATTTCTAGTTATTGTTTTGTGGAGTTTATCGATTTCGGAAGTAAGTGGTTCGTATACCACGTGGTTAAGTAAAATTAGTAGAATTTCCTTTTCATATTATCATTATTATTTTGCTTCTTTCTTCTATAATTGGTAATATAGAGTTTTGCGAATTAGAGAAAATTTATATAATGTGTACTTCTTTACAATTCTGATGTAGTTTTACGTTAACAATTTACATATATTATTCATATATAGGGTGTCTTATTATTCCGATTACAGCAAAAAAAGAAATTTTGGACTAAAGTTAATTTACAATTGTTTTGAGATGCAAAATTAAAAATATTTATTTATTGTAAAAACAATAATAATTTTTACGTTTTTAAATGACATTTTCTATCAATCTTTAATCATTTTCAAATTCCTAATTTAAAGCAGGAGAATCTAAATAAAACAGAATGCTAGTAACAAGATAATCCTACCCTGGAAAAAATTTCAGAGTAAATAAAATAACACGAAATTATCTCAATAATTAATGTAACATTTAACACGTAAATGTGCTATAATATATGTATGAAACGGCGTGTTAAATCGATTTTAGTTTATAATTTTATTATATAAACTACGTATTATGTTCAATAAACCTAAATTCAAATATGTAGAAATCTACACATTTGTTGCCATTTCTATTATAAAATTTTATTTATTAGCCGTATCAATAACAATTTAATTCCGAGATTCCATATAATGCAGTACGAATTCATTCAATTTGTATTATTTCTGAGTTCCTTATAGCGTGATTCATATATAACGCGGCAGTGGTTTTCATATAATGCGGTATAAATTAATCTGTTTATCTTATTAGTATGTTTTGTGAATGTTAGTATTATTTGTACCAATGTGAGTAAGATGGAATAAGTGAAACTCATTTGTTCTATACTTGTGCAATGTGATATACGAGCCGTTCGCTGCACAAATCGATTAACTCCACTTTTTGAAAAATCTTAAATTTAAGTGTCAAAGCACTTGGTACAGTCATAACTTTTTATATTTATAATAACTTTCCCTGATAATTAAGATTAACACCGTTAGACAACAAAAATTTTTTGGCCACCGAATAATAAATAATTTATTTCAGAGGTAGCTTTGATTAACTCCGTACTCTAATGTAAATCGTTGCAATAATGCAACTCAAATGCACTAGCAAGCCACGAATGATAACGGTGAATTTTTTAGTGCCATCTTATCAGAATTTAAGTAAAATTTAGTAAAATTTAAATTTATTACTTTTTCACTTGCCTAATCGATTAACTCTTCCAGTAACATAAAAATGGTAACATTACTAACGATTACCTTTTGGCTATTTTTTCTTATAAATTTTATATACCGTTTGATGAAAGTTACATTTGTATTTATGCATTCTACGATATTTATTTCGATTTAAATTATGAAGGGAATTTTAAAAAACAATATACATTATTTCATTGCATTTTTCCACTTTTTGTTTTATGGAGTTAATCAATTTGTGCAGTGAACAATTCGAACTGTTGTTTATTATCCGAAAATAACAAAAGAATTTGGTATTATCGAATTGGAGCAAAATGTTTTCATCAAGAGTAGTACTAATGAAGTACAAATCAATCGTCATACCGCGAAGCCGAGGATTGGCGACTGCATTGTACGAATGCAGAGATTAGCCGGAACTGCTGCGCCATTACCAAAACCACGAGTCACGCGGTGTCGTAATAAATTCGAATTTCTTTTTCTTCTTATCAGCGAACACCGCGGGGCATCGCTGACAAAGGAAAGAAGACGGAGGGCCGAGATAGAGAAGTTAAAACGTGACCGGGCATTACAACTTGCCTGTCATGAAAATGATTCATCACGAGTCGGGGCACGACCGATCGATCCTGCGAGATATTAACGACATCCGCGCGCCCCGAATTCTCAAACGGTGACCAGGATGCACCGGGACACTGGAACCACCTGCAACCACCATCGTTTCCCCATACGATTACTTTCCTTTTGCTCTATTGTCTCTAAAACGCCAGGTGTTTTCAATCGTGAACGGCTATTTGGTATTCTATATTCCAACACTTGCGAAGAATCCAGCCATTTCAGCTGATTTATTTAGCTCTGGTTTATGGGTATTTCGCGTTACAGGTGTATACTAACAATTCGGACTGGAATTCATTGGGAAATTTTGATACATTGTACGCTTGTGTATAGTGTAATACTACGGTGAATTGAGAGTAATATAAAATATATTTATTACCATACTATGATACGTAATTTGGTACTATGATGAATAGTTATGGAATGAAAAATGTAATTTGCAATATGCCATGTTAATTTGTTAATTTAATTAATTAATCTCCAATTTATCTTTTTAAAATTTTTGTATAGTTGTAAATTTATGGAGATATTATTTATAACTTAGACAATAGTGAAAATCAATTTCCAATATTAATCTAATTATCAGATTGCAGGGAGAGAAATGGAGTAAAAAGATATTTTATAATATTTACAAATGCAAATTATGTTATATAGAAATCCATAAAAATCCAATATTTTTATTATATATTATATTTAGCATTGAGACAATACTAAAAATTCCAATATTAAAAATTTCAATATTAATATAAGTATTATATAGTAATATAAAATATATAATAGTAATTATATAATATTATACAATATTAAGTAAGCATTAGATTACAGAGAACAGAAAACAGGAGATAAAATGCAAATTATGTTATATAAAAATCCATAAACATCCAATATTTTTATTACATATTATATTTAGCATTGAGACAATATTAAAAATTCCAATATTAATATAAGTATTATATAGCAATATATAATATATAATAGTAATTATATAATATTATATAATATTAAGTAAGTATTAGATTACAGAGAACAGAAAACAGGAGATAAGAGAAATATTTTATGGGAAACACAGGATACGAGTTACATCCTTCATGAAATTATAAAAATTCGATATTTTTTTAAAATACATAAAAATTTTTAAATCAATTCTTTTCTATGTTTTTCTAATTTTCTTATATCCAATAAATGATAAAAAATTGTAATTTTCCAAATGTTATTGACAGATTTGAAATGAAGAATGTTGAAGAACAACCATATTTTACTTTCTATTAAATGGCATGGACGATGCTTTGAGAATGACTGAGGATGTCTATCAAGTAAATTTATGGACCTCTAATTAAACAACGTGTACCGCAACTAGGCCAATACGATCCTCTGGTTAGTGTTTGAGGAGCACTCGATAACTTGATCGATGAATGGACATGGCTACACTTCATAGAGCAAGTCACCACTTCAGTTGCTCTTGAAACTTAACGACACTGTATGTCCTTTTTGCTTTATGGAGATAACGTACATTTTGTACTAACCTTCTTAAATGTATTGAAAAATAACTATAACGTTTGCTACGTTCAAATGCAATTATTTGTGAAATAACATATTTCTATCGTGCTCTGCTAAATATATCTTGAGAAAAAATTACCAGCGGAAATGCTTAATGTTAGCATAGTTCCTGGAAGTAGGAATGGCTTTATGTAGTAAATTACTGTGATTTTATACTCGCCAAATTACTATGGATTGTTATGATTGTATTCACATATATGTATTAATCTATGTATTTATAATAGAATATACATAATGTATAATATATGTCTAGTATATATATAATGATCTCATATACAATATATAATACTATAAATATTACATTGCAAACAAGCATTTATATTGCAAAAAAAGTATGAGAATATTCACTTAATTTATGTATATAAATAATTTTCATTATAATTATTTAGTTAAATTTTAATTGAAATATTAATTTAAATATTAAATTTTCAATATTAATTTAAACAGAATATAATGACCTGATATACAATATATAATAACATAAATATTGTATTGTAAACAAGCATTTATATTGCAAGAAAAGTGTTAGTTAAATTTTAATTGAAATATTAATTTAAACAGAATATAAATAATGTATAATCTATATCTAATGTATATATAATGATCTGATATACAATATATAATAACATAAATATTATATTGTAAACAAGCATTTATATTGCAAGAAAAGCATAAAAATATTCATTTAACTTATGTACATAAATAATTTTCATTTCAATTGTTTAGTTAAATTTTAAATTAAGTATTAGTTATGCGAATCATGATTATTGCTAATAAATGAAATAAATGAAGATGAACAAAGTAAGCAGTATTTTCTAGGAAGAATTACTTCCAGAGTAAACGTTATTGTGCTATTTTTGTATATCCCAAGTCGTCTATCATTACTTGTTCTATTGTATGAGATAAAGAATCCTGCACAAAGAAAATATCACGCAGTAGATATGCTGTGCACAAGTATGCTCATGCGTGGACGTTCAGATGTGAAAATAGACTCATAAAAACAATTGCAGCTCTTATTTCCTCTCTCTAATACCCGAAGCAAGTGAGTACTTGCATTGTTCCTTCTTCATCTACTATAATCTTTGTAATATATTCGCCTTTAATGTATGGGAAAATTGAGAATAATTTGTTATTAATAATTATGTTACAAAAATTATAACAATTTTTCTTAATTATAATTTTTATGTAGAAAAGTATTTAAGAAGTAATTCTAAGAAAAAGATCTGAATTGAAGGAAATAAAATTCTCAGTAATTTTATATTCACATCATAAATAATAAATTTTAATAATATTAAACTGCAAATAATACTTACATTAATATTTAAGAATTTAAGATATACTCCTTATTTAATCATCTCTAAACATATTTCTTTTAATTATATTTTCATTTTTACAGCTCTGTTATTAATGACAAACAAGAAACCAGAGCAATTTGTATAATTTCTTTATCGATTCAGATAATGCCAATTTAGCAGTTTTAATTTAAAACGCGATATATGATTATACGTATACGATTATTTAAACTCGCTAATAATGCGTGTAAATGTATACAAGATATCCATAAGTATTCTTTCGAAATAAAAATTGAAAATATCAGTTCTTGCGTACAAATTCGGTACATCTGTTCTGAGAATAAGGTTCAATTAACAACAGCTTTATTCAAACGTGAAAGGATGAGAAGAATGTACGATGCGAAGGGCTACGGAATTCTGTGACATGCGTATTGGGCAAGACTTGTTGCGCAGTCATGGCAGCGAACGCGTGCGAAATCGACTCGTATTTCCCTCGAGCAGTCTTCCAAACTTCACTTTGTTCTAATTTTACCTCCCCTCTGATTTTAAGGTTATACGCGACGCGAAGCTGGTGAAAAATTACCTTACACGACGCATTTAAACATTTCCCGCTAAAATACGTGCTTCTCGTAGTAAATAGATACAGCGAATTTCAACGATCGCGATACAAGACAAAAGGCGGTAAAAGGAGAGTTTCCTTGACATCGCGCACGATGTAGCGTTCGATCTTTAGCTTACCGACTCACGTCAATCTGCGATCGAACCCGAAAACTGACGAAGTAAGATCACGTGACACTTGCTGCCTCCCGACGACGTGATCGTAGACACGGCAGACGCGTTACACTTCTAACCGAATTTCAACCGTTCCGCCGATTGCAGTCACACGTCCTCCCGTGTTCTCGTTCTAACGTAAACTCGTACTTGCATTTCGTACGAATGCAGTACAGCTCCATACTGTTCCACTCTACGCTCTCCTCCCTCCTTTTGTTTCGTTCGTACGCTTCGTGGCGAGAGTGCATCGATGCAGAAGGGAGCAACGAGCAGCGGTTGCATTAGTGCGTCTTTAACGGTGTACGAACTCATAAGGGCATTGCATCGAGATTACAATGGTGTGCGTGCGTTCATCGACGCCCGTGTATCCGCGCAACCGTGCGTATGCCTACGTGTGAGTGTACGATTGACAGGCCAAGGCGATTAACTTCAGTGGTGACTCTCCCAGAGACACTGACTTCTCTCTTTGTATCTCTTCCCTTTCGTTTCTTTCTTTTTTCCACTTTCGATATTTTCTGCAGCCGAGCCGTAAATGGAAACACAGATTACTTATTTTCTTAGAAAACTTGATAGCGCGTGCTCCGTCGCTCGATGCAAACGAGATGAACCGTTCAATTTGTAGGTTATGTTCGCACTCTTAATCGAAGCGCGCGTTAACAACGAGTTTTATCGGACTACGCATTTTCTTTTTCAATTATTATTTCTCTGATTTTTTATCTTTCTGTAATTTTTCATATTAATAATTGTGTTATGTTTTAGGGTTTAAATAAATCAATAAAATTGATATGGCGTCTGCTGTTGAATTATACGTATTTTCAATAATAAAGGTATATCTCTATAACGCTATTATTTAATGCTTTTCTGTATTATAAACTTTATTAAATTGAATTTGTTACTAGTGTACTCTGTACCATATTCGGTCAAGAGAAATTCATCACACACGCAAGGAAGTGAACAAAGAATTAATGGCGCAGAAAATTTTTAAAAATTGTACACAAGTTTCAAATAACAGGTAATAAAGAACAACTTTTGAAGAAATTTTAATTTAACGATGTTAAGAGGTACTATGTCCAAAACAAAGATTAGTAAAATCATGTTTTACTGACTATTAAATAATTTTATTATTTTATGTTACTTTTAGAATATTCGACAATATTAAGTTTACGGCAAAATTACAAGCCGGTTGAGAAGCACTGAGGAGCGTGCAGTGCATACGATATGTGTACGGAACTCCATTGGCACACCGGAGGATTTACCGGGAACGGAAGATCAGCGGAGATTAGCGGAAAAACGATTTCTTCACGCTCGTCGAACATAACCACGCATTTAACTCTTCATCAACTTATTATACATAATTAGACAGTAACGACAAAAATGAAAGTTCATTTCCATTACCTGGATGCTGAAGCATGAAGTATCACCCCATATTGAAAATATGACTAACACTCCATACTGGATTTGCAATTTTGGAACTTTAATTTATATTTTTATTAACACCATATTTTTTCATTTTTAAATTATATTTTTTAATAATTATTATTTATATCGTTACGTTTATTTTATGTAAAAAGAATTCATTTAATTTTAATATTCATATTTATGTTTTTGGCAAAGTTTAGAAAATTTCTTTCAAATGTATAGTTTTGTTAATACAATAAATAAAATATTTTCAGTATTATTTCTTTTATAAAATATATTGTACAATCTTACAATTTTTTAACTTTATAAGTTATAATAAATATTGTATACTGATATTAGTTGTATTTGACATTTTTATTGTAACAAATTACATGTGGGCGTAATAATGCTTTTAACATGCAATTAAGACAGATTTATATATTCATAATAATGATTAATAACGAATAAAAATCATCAGAACATTAATATCCAAAGTGAAGAAGGTGGTGGAGAAAGAATATGAGTTATTAATTTAAAAATGTATAACTTTGCATGCTTCAGATTATTAAAGCATCTCTCATTAACCAACTTTTAAAATATTTAATATCCTTAAAAAATAATATTAATCAGTATAAATATCACAATATGCTTTGTAAATTTATTTACATTTTTCTCAGAAGCATCAGGGAAAGTTTATTTCTATTTGTGTTCAGAAGTAAATTTCAGAAACAGTTTACTTTCCAAAGATTTGCAGAATGAAATCTTTATCTTCCTTATAAAGTAAGAATCATCACTAAATTTAAGGATTAATTTATCTAGTAATTATTTGAATTATTGAATCATTATTCGAATTCAATCAAATAACTTGAGAATAATTTTCTCCAAAATTTACTAAACTTCTTTTAAAAATCTTAATCTATTTCAATAAAATTTGTATATAATAGTCAGAAATGTTACTAGATTAATGCCAACATTACAAGTTAAAAGAAAAGTATTCTATTATCTAATTCTATTCTACTTAAATACCCAGACACAATAATTAGATATAATAACCATAATTTGTTGAGCATATTAAAGATAAGATTTCCAAGTGCAGAAGAAAAACATGGCACGACAACTGTATGGTATCGTGTACAGTAAATAGTCAAAAAGTCAGACTAGCAGACAAGCCACTCTTCATCGCTGCGAGGCAAATGTCAACCGAGAGTAAACGTTCCTAGATTGCTATACGAGACAGCCAGCTCCCACGTATATTATAGCTTGAAATATCAGTTTCTGTTTTCTTTTACCACCTCCGGTGTATCGAGTTACGCTTAAGATAAAGGAACGAGATGTTCTGTAATCACACGATCGGTTAAGTGCATGGAGGAAAGCTTTTTGGCATATTATGAACATTTGCAAAGTCTAAGGTCGAAAATTGAACTCGTTTGAGGTTAGAAGTGATTTTCATGCCAATGTTAGCATATTTCTAATTATAGTACGCGTATAAACAGGAAACGAGAAATTATTTGACCATAACCTAATCTTGATGTTTAGAGAAGGATCACACTTAAAAATGGCGATCTTGCAATTTTTATTTGAGAAAAATTGTTTATTTATTGGTGTAATTTGTTATCCAAAAAGGTAAACTTATTTTGTTTTCAAAGAAATATTTCATGATAAACACATTTCTTGTGTGGAGATATTTTTGAGATTTCAAGATAACCTCAATTTTTCTATACAGCGCCATCTTCTTTTATAGTTAACCCTACAAACTACTTTCAAACAAGTTTATTGACCTGTGATATATATACATATATTGATTTTCCAAGGTCATTCAAGGTCACTTATGACTGTTATCAAATGTTCCTTTTTTTAAAATAATAGAGATTAGCGCTATGAAAAAAACTGTGTCTATCATAAACAAATGAGTATTGTTTTTAAATAAGACATAGTACAAGAGATAATTGCGACAAAAGATTATAATTATCATCTTATATATTAAATTCTTTTTTATTTGGAATTTATAGTTTGATAGAGGTTAAATCGTTATCGTGTGTAGTGAAGGTCAGAGGGTATCAAAAGCTACATGTATTAAATATACAAATTAGGTACATATAGATGTTATAATTTCAATACTCTTTCATCTACCACTTTAGATTTCTTATTATGCAATTTTCAAACCTATTATTACATTACTATGTCACATTCATTTTTCTTATATAGATTAAATTTTTTAAATGGAACACAAATAGTAGTTAATTTTCTATCATGGTATCAAAAAAGGAACAATTGATATATGAATACTAAGAAACACTAAAAATGTGGTATTATTTTGTCATAGAATGAATTATGTAAAATCTAAAATATTTTACATTTATAAAAATATTTCATATCTTTATTACATTTAATTTAACCATTTTTTTGAAAATTATAATTTTTCAAGTGTTCAATAATTCCAATTATGTATATACACATATAATTATTAATACATTAATACACGTATATAATTAATACATTCTATTGATTGTATATGATTGTATACATGATTGTATATATGTAATATTGATTGTATATGATTAATACATGTATATGCACATATATAATTATGTATATATAGGATGTCCCAGATTTTTCCAGCTAAACTTTGTCATATTTATTTGGATGTTCTACAAATAAACAAAAAAGAAAAAGAAAAATGTTACATAAACACTAATTATTTTCTTTACAAACTTATAACAAACATATATAAAATGGGAAGGAAATAATAAATACTTCTGTTTTAAACAGACAGACACTTATGCAAATTTTTAGATAAGTATTTATTGAAATTTGAAACCAATATAGTAACTTTCCAAGCTTCCTAGTCGTTAATATATGTCTCCAAAACAAAATATACTTGAAATAACACGGAAACCAATAAACCAATAAAATATAAAAATATCAAGTCGAGTGAATGATATTAATCAATTATAAATCATCGATTAGATATTTATACATGACATAAAATATAACCTCAAAAAGATATATTATTTTTCAAGAACGCCTGCATAATGAGCGCTTTGATCAACAGCGACATCTTAATCAATCGCTTATCCATAGCCAGGAGGTTAGAATTGATCCGCAGGCAAGCACAGACACGAGGTCAAAGGCGGCCTTTGAAGTAAACGGAATGGAAGAACGTTAGACGGATGAGAGCTAAAATGATTAGTTAAGGAGTCGAATTACGGTTAGGGCACCCCGCGAGTCTAAGTCAGGGATTAGAAGAGCCCTTAGAATTTTCGTTCGGTCACCTCCTGCGAGAACCGCGCGATTGGCCGCTTTCAAGATGACTAAGCGACCCTTTTCTACGGAAAACTTTATTATCGACTAACCGTCGAACACAAAGCTTCCTCGTTCTAACGCCTCTACCGACGCCCCGTCGCAACACGCCTCTCACTCGATGCCTTTGAGCTTTTACACGATTGCTATGGATAACGTGACTGCGAGGGTTCCAACGCCGCAGCTCGAATCTCAATTAGAAGATTAGATTCTAATTAGCCGCTCGTGTCGGTTCACTGTATCACGCTTTGATTCGACGCCCAGACACCGATTCTTTTTCCTTCTACCGGCTTCGTGATTCGTTAACTTTCCTTATTCACAGATGGCCGATTAGTTGATGGGGGAGACTGTAGATGTCTCTCCACGGTAGTAGCATCCTGCGTTTCGCGGCGTATTGTACGACGTGAATTTTACGTGATACTTAACCTTCTCGTGGGAAATACGTGCTAGTAAACAATGAGAGTTCGATACTCTCATCGAGCTGACATGAAAATAAGTATTCTGTATCTTTGGAGAATGTGGTTGGTTTGATTTTACTCAAATTCATTGTGATTTGATTTCAATGCTATTTATTCCTATCGAAGAATGATAATATCGTTTAAATAAACATCCAAACACAGCACCTTTAAGGTTATCTATGAACGAATATATCTTTTTACATTAATGTACTGGAAAAGAAGAATATGCCAATTTTTAAATGTCAACTTAATGCATTACGAGCAGGGTTTCTCAATGTGGACCATCGGGAGAAAATGTTTATAAATTGATTTATATAAACAAGTAACAACTCGATACAAATATGTGTATCTTTTATAAATTCCAGATTTTAGGGGATATAAAGAAAGTAATGCTGTTTCATATATATAACCTAACCTCAAAAAGGTCGAGAGAAAGGAGTACAGAGTAAAAATGTGACAGATGTACTTCTAACCTATATATACATATAAAACTACAATGGAGAATGGAAAATTTCATGTATTGTATTTAAAAACAATATTCCAGTGCAGTATTATAACAATTATAGACCGAGAAACGAACGTATAAGGAAAATACCTATAACCTAACCTAAAAAAGATCGAGAAAAAGTAGTATAAAGTAAAAATGTGACAGATATACTTCTAACCTATAAATATATATAAAACTACAATAGAAAACTGAAAATTTCATGTATTATAATTAAAAAAGATATTCCAGTGCTATATTATAACAATTATAGAATGAGAAATGAACGTATAAGGTTAGCTAATTTTATGTGTTCTCACTAATTTCAAAACATTTTTTACGAATGGTTATAAAGATTTTTGAAAGTAATTAGGTGAGATTGAAGAGATGCGAGAAGTTTGAGGGATAATGGGATCGATTCTAAGCTCATAAACGCTTCCTCGGTAGTGCAAACGATCGGAATTTCCTCCCGTTTCAATTTCGCCATGGGCTTCACCGATTTTGCCCACGTGTTTTTTCTCCTTCGGGGAGTTCACGCACGTGCGGCTGTCGATACGAATTAGAGTCGGGGATGAATGCAACAAAGCGGAGCCTCTTCTACCACCGTCCCGTGGGATCAGCTTAAGTCCTGAACGCTGTTGGGAGATGGTTGACTCATAAGTCCACTCTGAATTTTGACCTGCTTTCTATGTATTGTCTTTTTTTCTTACTTTTTATTAATTTATCCTTATGATAAAATAATGGCAAAAATTTAATTTCTTTTATCATATTCTTATATATGTATAACGTTTTTTATTTGAATGTACATATATAATAATTATTTGTGAAGATGATTTTCTTAAGATTTGTATATACATAATAATTTTAGCAATTTTCTTTTATATTTATTTTTTTCATTGTAATTCAAGCGTCGAAATTTTGAATTATTTTTTTCTTTTTCTTTTTTTTTGTTAAATAAGTTATATATAAGCTTTTTTAATTTTCTTGGAAGAAAAGAATTTTTATTAACAAAGGAATATTTTAAATATCGGAAATAAGATGTAAGAAAATATACAGAGTGTCTATTTTATTTGGACTCGGTGTATATCTCGGTATATCTCGGAAGTGACGAAAGATAGACAAAAATAGGAAGACAAAAATTATTTGGTACATGTAAGACGTACCTAAATATACTAAAGATACACAAAATAATGATCAAATCTGTACCATGAAAATGAGTAACTACATATGAATAATTACACTTCAATTTCGACAATATCGAAATTAATAAAAATAAGAAGTCTAAACTGATAAAATTACTAATAAATAAAATACAAAGATAAGATAATGATAAGATAAAGATGAAAGATAAGACGTATCTTAGTTTCCTTAGAAAAAAATCCCAAAGCAGTTGATTTGTTGGACGGATTACAAGAATACACCCTTAAAAGGAGAAAATTTTAAACCTTATTATAGATCAATTAGAAATAAAATATAAATTACATATAAATTAAATACAGATATTTCAACCATTCTCATGTTCTACTCTCATATGTTCTGTGCAATACAATTTTCTAAAATATCGACTTTTTGAAATTTTACTAATACTTTTAAAACTATTATTGGATATCAAAATATCCCAAAGAAGGTGATTTTTATTGATTTATACCAATATCCAATGGCCAATAAAAATCCACTTTTTGGGAGTTTTTGATTTCCAATGACGTATTAGAAAATTCCAAAAAGTCGGTAGTTTAGAAAATTACAGAACAAAACACGAGGGTAGAATATGAAAATGACATAAATATCTGTATTTAATTATATATATAGTATACTATAGTACATAGTATTAATTTGTGCATTTAAAGGGGCATTCTTGTACTGTATACTATATATATACTATAAGATTGTGGTAATGGTTACATAGATTTTGAATATATCCGTGTTGATATAATAAAGAAAGGATGTCTGTAAAAAAGGGATGAGTGTGACAAGTATGCATGGGATGCCAATATCTAATGGATTCAGGTTATCGTGATAAATGAGTATGCGTGTAATGATTGAGGTGTTGTGCGAATTGTGTACGTCATGTAATGTATGAAAGTAGAAAGAACAAAGCAGAAAGATTAGGCATAGGTCAGTTGTAATTGAGTTGCAATAGTGAAAATAGGTGTGAGCATGTGATTGCGAGAAATTAATTAAATTTATACTTAATATTTGTGTTTGATCATTTTTTATAATTAAATAAAGAATTGTTCTCATTGTTATGATATTTCATCCACCACTAACAAAGATATGCTATAAATAGTCGCAAAAATAAACCAGTCTCTTTTCAGTCGAAGCTTCTATCGCCATGTTTGCGATTAGTTATTAATTCGGACACCAGGGGTTCCACTATGCGTTTCTCTAACTTATCGACCATATATACCTACTCGATATATACCTACACACTGGCGTGTAAAACGTGGACGTAAAAACAAATATCTCTAATCTCTTTCTCGGTGAATTGAATATTTGCAAACGAATCTGGACGATCCCCGCGGTTGCGGCCCCTTCCCTGGGTCACTCCGCAACAATATCACAGGCAACGATATTTGACAAACGCGCATTATATTTCCAATTCCCTTGTGGGCATCGCGACGAAATTGCATTCTGGCAACGCCGCTTCGCGCGGTGGATTGAGTGTTTTCTATTCGCCGCGAAATCCATTTGCAGAGAGTATATATCGCGTCTTGCGATCTGCAGGATTAATTCGTCGGGGGACCGTGGAGGGTGTGCCACAAAAATATCGCGTTGTGAAACATGTTCAACGTGATAAGGCCTTTGGAACCGCGTTGCGTTCTTATCCTATCGCGCCCGATATTTTAATCGGAAGCATGCGAAAGAGTGCCCGTTTAATAAAACGCCCTCGCAGCGAGTTATGCCATCGTCAAATCTTATCGTTCGAATGAATTAAAAAAAATTTTTTTCACTATTAATGCTTAGATTGACGCACAATTTGCCGTGTGGACGTTTCGTGCGTATCTTATATTAGTGTTGGAGAAAAAATATACGAAGTGGTAATAGTGGATTTAGAAAGATCAATATTGATTTGTGAAGCAATTTTTTGATTTGTTTGTTGATTTTTGCGTCACGCATGAAAAGTCAGATTTTAAATGGAAAATAAAATATTAAATATGGAATTAACGTTTGCAGTTTTTTACTAATTTTGTTATATTATTGATATTATATAGAAAATTGTACATTTTATTATGGTATATTATTTATTATTTATAATTTACTATATTTAATTAATA
>NW_016915818.1:113994-146133 GCF_001483705.2 Eufriesea mexicana | reverse complement strand
ATTGGCCATACAATTTATTATAATAAAGATAGTATAATAACTAATTGATTAAATAACTGATTAACCCTCTGCACTCGAGGACTTTTTCGCCACAAAAGACTAAAAATAGAAAATTTTTCTGCCGTAAAGCAGAAATTTCTTTTACAAGAGTGAACGGAAAATCGTATAATAATTGACGTGTAGAATTATTTAATTTCGATGGCTCCCACGCTATTACATTATTTTTAATTTAATGTATTAATTAACATCGATCATCAAAATTTCATTAAATGACGACCGGAAATCGCCTCAGGATATATAATAATAATGATATATAATAATAATTCCTTTCATAAATAATCATAAATATTTCAGATAATATTACAATATATTTTCAAGAACTTTGTTGTTATTAATATAAAATATACCACAATAGGTATTATTATAAGTTTGATATATTTCACGTTCAATGGATTAATAATAATAATCCAATTCTATATAATGATATATAATAATAATTCCTTTCATAAATAATCATAAATATTTCAGATAATATTACAATATATTTTCAAGAACTTTGTTGTTATTAATATAAAATATACCACAATAGGTATTATTATAAATTTGATATATTTTACGTTCAATGGATACTAAATTCACAAGCAGAGTGCAGTGAAACAATATTTTCATTTCCATATCTTTGATATTTTTATAAATACATTCGTCATATAAAACGTTTTCCCTCTTACAAAGCTGACTGTTTGCTTTAGCCTTATGAAACTGTCTGCAAGATCTATGGGTTGAATACTACGACCTTTTTTACTTTGCCCACAGTACCCTTGAAATAACCTAAAGGGTTAAAATGTTTATTTATTTATCCACCTAAAATTTTGTTTATGTAAAATAGTGTATAAATGTTCTTCAATAATATCATTTAATAAAGTGAAAAATAGTATATTTTATATAAATGTAATTATTTTGTTCTATCTAAACAAAATAACTAATCTATTCTAACCTAATATAACCTAACTTAACACTCTAATAATAATGATTTAATAATTTTCTCTGGTTATGTTATCAAAGGTTGTTTAATTTTTTTAAAATATAACGTTATTTCTAAAATTTATTATACAAAATTATAATATTTTAAAATTATATGCAAATCATTAATAAACTATATACAGTGTCCCTAATTAGTCCCTAACCTAATATAACTAAACTAACACTCTAATAATAATGATTTAATAATTTTCTCTGGTTATGTTATCAAAGCCTGTTTAATTTTCCAAAATATAATGTTATTTCTAAAATTCATTATAAAAAATCATGATACTTCAAAACATACAAATCATTAATCAACTATATACAGTATTCTTAGTCCGTAACATAACATAACCTAACCTAACCTAACAATCTAATAATGACGATTTAATATTCTTCTCTGGTTATGTTATCAATGACTGTCTAATTTTTTCAAAATATAACGCCATTTCTAAAATTTATTATAAAAAATTAGAATATTTTGAAATAACAAACAAATTGTTAATAGACTGTATGCAGTGTCATATAAATTGTACTTTATACAGATTTATTAACACCATTATATTTGTATCAATATATACATATTACAAATTGTTCAAAAATGTTTACATTCTACCTATTATTCAAAAATCATTGTCCAAAGTACTTGAAATAGTTTATATCGCACACTTCGGCTCATACTTTGCATATAATTATGAATCTCCTCAACATGGAAAATTTATGGAAGTTAGTTCCATCTTGGAATATCAGTACTGTAGACCTCGAGTTAATTTCAGTGACTCGAGAGATTTTATAGCTAGTCAAACCACTCGTGAAATAGAGTTTACAGAACGACGAGAGGAACTATTAATTGCAAGTCTGGAAACCGATGAAACTAAATCACCAAAAAGAGAAATTTCAACGCTGAGTGGAAAACATACGCGAGATATAAACCTGAAAGATATAAAATCTCGTTCGTGAGCAATTTGTCCAGGTTACCATTGTCACAAGTGCGTACATTGCGAACAAAGAAAAAAAAACAAAAAATAAAATTCTTTGCAGCGTCTATGTATCAATATAGCCGACAGATAAGATAATTCATCCGGCCGTCAATAACGGAAGCACTGCGAGCTCGTGGTGCAGGATCGTCGACTGTTTGTCAAACATTTTACCCGTTGCAGTAGTTTGCCGAGCAAATATTGTGGCACAGGTACGAGTCGGAAATAGTCGGGGCTCGAAATCCCATGGATTCACGATGGATCAGTTTTTCATCCTGCTACGTTTCGCCTATGGAAAAATCGCAGTGATTCTGATCGATCGTTTGTGTCAATTGGACGCTTATATCTCGTAAATGAGGTCCATGCCAAGTATAGTATAGCATTCTACGTTATAGCATTATAGTAGATACAGTGTAGTATAGTATTATACGTTATAGGATTATAGTAGGTACAACATAGTATAATATTATACTATACTAGTACAGTGTGGTACTATACGGTATAGTATAGTAGTATACAGAGCGTGCTATATTATTATAAGGTTTATTATTATAGTATAACAGTATAGTGTAGTATTAAACAATATAGTATTACAATATATACAGCATAGTATAGTATAGTACTACAGTGTAGTACTATACAGTATACTATACTATTATAAAGTATAGTGTAATAGTATACACAGCATACTATATTATTATACGGTTTATTATTATAGTATAACAGTATAGTGTAGTATTAAACAGTATAGTATTATAATATATACAGCATGGTATAGTATTATAGTACACACAGTATATGTATAGTAAAGTGTAATACGGTATAATATACATACAAATACAGTATAATGCAGTACAGAAGAGCATAATACAGTATTATACAGTACAGTAAAGCATAATACAATGTAATACAGTACAGTAAAGCATAATACAATGTAATACAGTACAGTAAAGCATAATACAATATAATGCAGTACAGTAAAGTATAATGCACTATAATGCAGTGCAGAAGAGCATAATACAATATAATACAATACAGTATAGCATAATACTATACAATGCAGTACAAAAGAGCATAATACAATATAATGCAGTACAGTAAAGTATAATGCAGTACAATGCAGTGCAGAAGAGCATAATACAGTATAATACAATACAGTAAAGCATTATACTATATAATACAGTGCAGAAGAGCATAATACAATATAATGCAGTACAGTAAAGTATAATGCAGTACAATGCAGTGCAGAAGAGAATAATACAGTATAATACAATACAGTAAAGCATTAATGCAGTACTGGAGAGCATAATACAGTATAATACAGTACAGCAAAGCATAATACATTATAATATAGTTCAAAAGAACATAATACAGTATAATGCAGTGCGGAAGAGCATAATACAGTATAATACACTACAGTAAAGCATAATACAGAATAATGCAATACAAGAGAGCATAATACAGTATAATACAGCACAGTAAAGCATAATACAATATAATATGTACATATACAGTATAATACAGTACAGTACTAGTAGATCTAATTGGTCCTTCTGTAGAAACCCTGTATAAAACTCATTCTTATAACACGGATTTATATAATACAGTATAAAAAACAGGTATAAAGTACTATAAAAACTCGCATAATTTAATAAAAATATTTCCAGAACATCATACAACACAGGATACATATAACACAATAGTAAGATTTGTATAACACTGAAAAAGGATCATAGAATACAGTATATAGGACTCATGACATATAACATGACACAAAAATTTATATACCACGGTATAAGACCTTCTAGAACACGACATCAAGGACATCTATAGTACAATATAAGAACTCGTGTAATACAGTACCAGGACTCATAGAACACGGTACACAGGATTCGTACAACACAAAAGCAGGATTTGTACAACATAGTCCAGGGACTCCTAGAACTCGTGTAACACGATATAAGGACTTATGTAATACAGTTAAGGGCTCCTAGAACCCAGCACACGGGATTCGTGTAACATGATAATACGAGGTCACGTATAACGTAGTACAACACCTTTTTGAAGACCAGGACTCGTGTAACACGATACAAGGATTTGTATAACGCAGTGCACGCACTTTTAGAGTGCGGTATATAGAACACCTATAACACGACATCAAGACTCGTATAACACGGTCAAAGAAGTCCTAAAACATAAAGGTCTCATATAACACTATACAGAAACTTGTATAACACGATGCAAGGGCTACTGGAAAATACTGCGCTCAAAACTCGCATAACGCAATATATAGGGTGCCTTATATATATATATTTTTCTCGATTTTCTCGAAAACGAAGCTTCGAATGAAAAAATTTTATTCTATATTTTCGATTTGTTTTTTCACGTAGAATCATCCTCTTCTAAATTGTATCACAGATACCTGTGTATTGATGGTCTATTCATATAAGCCATAGCTAAGTGCTCGCGCACTCGATGAATATTCAAAGTCGATTTTCTTTAATATTCAAATATTCAAAGTGTTGACTTATTTTTGCATCAAAAATTAGTACTACGTACTATTTCGAGGACACCCTGTATATGACCAGGGTTCTAATTTTCTTGTTCTTGTTACAATGATTCGAGTTATGCTCGCAAACTATAACCTATTTTTAAACAGTCCTGCAATTGCTTTCGACGACTAAATCAAACTACGAATCCTAGAAAGGCTGCAATAGTATCGCTATCATAGCAATTTCGAAATTTAATAGACGTTCATGGATGTTCGAGAATACTTTTTGAAGAATATAAAACGCAAGACTTTCTACTTTCACGTCCGTGATACGTGGTGTATCATTTATAATCTTCTTGGTAATTTATAATTTTATCCCCTAGTATTGTCGACACCTAGTGAAATTTGACCTATTTTTAATATATTTGTATCTGAAATATACTTCTTACAATCTTTTAATTAATTAACAAATGGTACAATAGCCTCGAGATTTGTTTATTGGTAATTAATATTTCGCAATTAACGTTCCAACTTTTATGTACTACGCTTCATTTGCATTGAAAGAGAAATTTTTCCTCCATTTCAATGCGTGGAAGAAGAAAATAATGAATTGTAATATTAGATACACTTTCTTTAACGAAACTTCAAAGTCTATTTCTGGCTAATGAATGTCAGGAAATGTGGTATAATTGTGCATTAATTTCAATTTAGTTTACGAGTTAATTCGTAATTTTATTTTTTACGGGAAAGAAATAATGTTTCTAGAAATTTATTTAAAAGACTGGTTAACTCTTTGCACTCTTTCTGTCATAAAGTCGACCATAATTTTAAAACGGTAAATAAGAAATGGTATAGAAATGGTATAGAAATTAAGTCGTAATTGTAAATTTGTTACATTAATTAATATCCGTCATTAGAATCTGATTAAATGGCGACTGAGAGGCGCCTCTCGAGTGCAAAGGGTTATTAAATTAATTCAAATTGTATTCTTTATTATAAAGGAAATATAATTGAATTATTAAAAAGAAAAGATTGTCGAAATTGTATGTAAATAGGTAGAGCCGATGACTGAACTAATGCGCATGCGCACGGGAGAGAAGCCATGACGCTGAGCGCGACCTAACCTCAAAATGGATACTTCGTGTAGTACTTAAACGAACTAAATAGTCCAGATAATGGTTATGTTAATTATTAATACAAGTGTAGCAAAGAGGAAAAGAAAAAGAAAAAGAGAATTAAATGTAGCTTAGAGTAAAAGAATAAATTTGCTTTGCTCTCTTTCAAATATTGATTAATTCTATCTGAAGATCTCTCATTGACAGACAATTATATGAAAATAAATAAATAATAGTATTAAATAAATGAGTGTATTTCATTTCACGTACTAGAATTTATTAAAATTGAAAACTTTTCCTGTAAATATAATACTGTCATTCAAATCACTCCTAAAAATGAAATTTTTATCATTATATTATAGTTAAAAGAAAAAGACGAAATGTATAATTTACTCTTATGTACTCTAAAATGCTCTCCTGTATTTTAAATAGATATAATGAATACAAAAATGTATTATGTTATGGTAGAATATAATAATTATTTACTAGTACATGTATAGTATAATATACAATATTTATGATATAGTTATGGAAGAATTAGGATAAGAAAAGCAAAAAAAGAAAATAAATTGTATGTGTATGTGAATATTTTTGTAAATGATTGTACATGTGAAAAATAAATTGTATATATATCTGAATATTTTTGTAAGTGACTATACATGTGAAAAATAAATTGTATATATATCTGAATATTTTTGTGACTGACTGTATGAGCAAGAGATAAATTAATTTTTAATAATTATAAACACAGGTTTTCGAAAAATTAACAAAATTATACTATTATAAAATTATTCTAAACAAATATGATATTAGGCATTTCCTTTTTCATTCACGAATAAAACTTTGAAAAATCGAAATAGTAAAAGAAAATGGTCATATACATTCATTTATGATGCACGATATATGAATACCAAACGTCGGGGAAAAATATAAAGAATTGACAGAGTTATGGTGCGGACAATTTCAAAAATGTATGTTTCTGGAAACCCTGTATTTGAGGTTATGGTCAATTTACCACCAAGCCTGTCGAACACGCACGAATTTGGCAATTTTTCAAATATTTCATCCGAACTTTCACATGATATTTTCTACATTATACACAACTATATAAATAAACAAATCAAAATACAACAAATTTTTTAAAACGTAAACTTAATGGACTTTCATTAACAGTTGAAACACCTTATATTATATTTGTCTACTATAGTTTCAATTTCAACAGATTTTCAAAAATAATTTGTTAGAATTGTTTTCTAGTATGTGTGTGAGAGTGGTGAGAATGGGAATAGGTTGGCAATGGAAAGAAAATTAGGGTGGTAGTGTTGTGGAATGAACCACAGTAATTTATTATTAATTTATTAAATTAAATTTAAATTAGATTATTAATTTATTAAATTAAATTTAAATTAAATTATTAATTTATTAATTTATAATTATTAATAATACAAACATTATTAGTTTATTTTACATAAATATTAATATTAAATTATTTATAATTTATAATAATTTATTAATTTATACCAAACCAATGATATTTGTTAATATTGAAAAAAATATATATTTAAATACATTATATGTACATATTAATTATAAATCCACCTCAATAACTCATAACATATAATCTCCCAAAATCAGTAAGAAACATTTATTTATTTATCCAAAATTTTAAAAAAGAAAAAAATTGGAATATAAAAAGCAAAATTCAAAATGCACGATATATTTTACAATTTCATATACGTGTATATATATACACATATATTTATGCAAACTGAAATTGCAGATTAATCGTATTAAAATTATCTTATAGCCTTAATCTCGGGTAGAAGCATATAATTTCGCCGATATTACTCGAAATACTGTTTTAATCCTGTTTCTCCTGCATTTCATAAATTATTACCCAGCCCCCTTTGATTCGATATTCCCTGCATATATACTAGCGAATTTCGCGCGATTCAATAGGAACTCGAGTGATCTCGAATCGAGTAAACTCTCGCAAAAATTCCCCAAATTCACCCCGTCCAGCCCTATGCAGATTCGCGTGATTTAATTTCTCGATTATCAGGCACGTTTGCATACGATCGAACTGTACTTGAAGACCAATTCAGCCGTGTAAGTGGTGATATAACACCGGTCGTGCATTAAAATCGGTAATCGATCGCACAGGCGCGAAAACAGAGGGCGCTTTAAAAATTTCTTTTAAAAATTCCTTCAAAAAAATCAATTTTTTTTTTTTACGTTTTCCGAAAATGTATGCTCTCGAAAATATCCGTGTACAAGGATTTGCTCGAATTCATAAAATTAGCGAAGTTATAGAGGTTTAAAGTGCAGCTTACAGGCATCGAACAACACGTAACGAAAACTTCAAACGCGTTTTTCTCGAAACTGTATTTCTTGAACTGACTGGCGGGATATCTCGAGTTTCAGTTGACCGATTTACTCGAAATTTGGAGGAGACCTTCTCCGGATGTACCTTCATCGTCTGAACCAAGAATGTCAAAATCCGATAATTTTTTATATTTTTTTTTTATCACCCAAAGAACAAAAGCACGAGGAAAATGGATATTTAAATTTAAAAGTGCCACCATTTTATTAATTTTCGAAATTTCGCTGTTTCAGTGGTTCGTGTTATAGCTGTATTTATACTAATCAAGATGCTTTTTAGTTTTTTCGTTTCAGATAACTAGATGGTCCGGAATCACGTCAGCCATTAAAGCCTGTTTTTAAAAACATGCTTTACCTAAAATTATATAATTTCCACAATTTTCAATAATTTCGTTAAAAAAAAATTGAAAATATTCTTTAAGTATAAATAAATCTGTGTGCGAAAACTGCATATTAATAGGTATCATGGTTTCCGCAGAAAAAAATCCCAAAGAAGTCGATGTTTATTGGCCGAATTACAAGAATACCGCCTTAATTCGCGTAAACCCTATCTGTTTTACCATCCGATGGTATCTGATATACAGGATGAAAAATTATTCGTGCAAACGGGGTTGTATGAGAAATATCACGGTTACGATTTTACTGCCACTTGCATGGAGTCTGATTTTTCACGAGCTGAAAAAGATTACGATGGACGATCGCGATACGAACAAGTCGCGGGACTATTACTTATTTTCGTGTGAAATTCCTCGATCGTTATCTGCACATGCGAGTGGACAATAAATCGGGGGATACGAATTAAATTGTTTGAAAATGCTGTGAAACGAGAATTCACGATTAAATGAGATGCAAATGAGACAGATTGAATGACTGAGATAAAAAATGTTTTGTTATAAATATTCTATGAATTTTAGGTCTTGTTGATATGTATGTGGGTGCAATAAACGTCATTCGCAATATTTTATACTGGGTGACTCTTGAAATTTTTGAAAATAAGTGTAATTAATTTTTTGTACGATTAGTATGGTTTACTATATAGTATATTTATATTAATAAACATATTTTACTAATTTTATTAATTTTATTGTTACTACAATTACTGATGCGACTAACCATCAACTATACTTGCATATATTAGTACCATCAGTATGAGTACAACTTATCAATATCATTGTGCATAAAAACTGACTATAATTACTTACCAAAATTTACCTGTAGTTAATAAGTGAATATTCTTATTTAGTGCTTTGTTGAATTTTAATTGAATTATTTTCATATATTTAGTTATTATGTATCGTTACATATCATTATCACATAATTCGAACAAGTATAGTAAAATAAGTATAACACATAGTTCGAATAAAAATTTAATAATTTGTATATTAATTTAATTAAGGATTGTATATTAATTTATTAATTTGTATATTTATTTATAGTAAAGTTTAAACATGCAACTCACTAATTTTAAGGAAAAAATTAATTAGATATTAAATATAATTAATTTTTATATGATCAGTGTGGTATGTATAGCACATTTATATTAATAAATATATTTTACTAATTTTGAATACTAATTTTATTGTTATTATAATTACTGATATAACTAACCTTTAACTATACTTGTATATATTAGTACCATCAGTATGAGTACAACTAATCAATATCATTGTGCATAAAAACTGATTATAATTACCTATCAAAATTTACTGTAATTAATAGTTAAGTATCATTATTTATATTTTTTGTTGAATTTTAATTTAACTATTATTTATCGTTATATATTATCGTGACATATTTCGAATAACTATAATAAAATAAGTATGAAAAATACCTTGAATAAAAATCTAATAATTTGTATATTACATCTTGTTTATATTAAAGTCTAAACTTGCAGTCACTAATTCCAAGGAAAGGGTTAATTAGGTATAAAATATAATTAACTTCTTATATGATCAGTATGGTATGTGCATTACATTTATATTAATAAATATGTTTTACTAATTTTACTAATTTTATTTTTACTATAATTTCTGATATAACTAACTTTAACTATACTTGCAAATATTAGTATCATCAATGTGAGTATAGTTAACCAATATCACTGTACATAAAAACTGATAATAATCACTTATCAAAATTTACCTGTAATTAATAATTAAGTATCGTTATTTATATTTCTAGGTGAATTTTAATTTAATTGTTATTTATCGTCACATATTTTTGTGACATAATTCGAACAATATATTCGAATAATATATATTAAAATAACTATAAAAAATACCTTGAATAAAAATCTAATAATTTATATATTACATCCTATTTATAATAAAATCTAAACTCGCAGCTTCCTAGTTCCAAGAAAAGGGTTAATCAGAAATAAATTATACGACATAAATAATGAGACACGTTAAATATTCCAAATAACGATATATCTGATTTCCTCTGCGTGCAATGTTCCTTTTCAAATATTAAATTCCTTTCTGTCTAACCTTGCATATAACAACGAAATTACATTTTCCCCTTGCATTTATTTCCTAGTTTAGCTCCGAGTACATGAACCAAGTACGAGATAAAAGGAGAATATTAAAATTCATTTTCGCCCGAGGAGAACCTTGTAATACGCTTCCGACGTAACAGCATTTTTGTTCATTCTGTTCTGATCGTGAGTTGTAAAGATGGCAGCACCGTGCATCGGCTCCAGGCGAAAGCGAGACTCAAAGAGCGGCAGTTATCCACGCGACGCGCACGTACACGCGCATAACCTCCATTATACGTTCGTGCAGCGATCATCATCGTTTATCATCGTGTCACGTCATCCACGCGCACCGTTACGTTTTCTTTTCCATTTCGTACGATTTTTTCTAAATCTCCTTTGGTCTTTCCTTCATTCTTTTGCCTCGTGTCGGTTCTTGTTAACTTTTACCACGTTTCGCTCTCTGTTAACCTCACTTTTTCCCTGCTTTACCGGCATTCTTGCAATTCCTTTTCGCTTCCTTTGTTCAATCTCTTTTAATTTACACTCCAGTTCTATTCGTCGCTTTATTACCTTTATTTCCGGTTTAAACTGAGTGCGCGATTCGCTTTTCAGCTTTTAGAATTTTTTGAATGGCCAAGTGACGACTTTTGGGACCACTTGTACTTTTGTGAAGCGTTTATCTATGTATGCTGTGTTTTGGTTTCAGTAGTGTTATAATTATGATAATTATAATTACTTAATTTTTATTACTTGTGATTATTTCAGTTTTATTAAGTAATTATAATTATTTAAATATTATTACTAGTGCAAATAAAATTAATTTAATGCATTATGTTATTGTAATGGAAATATTGTTTGAGATTAGTATAATTATTTTTTACTATTGTAAATTTTGGTCTTGGTTGCAATATAATTGTAGTAAATATTATTACTTAATTTTTACTACTTGTGATTACTTTATTTTTATTAAATATAATTATTTAAATATCATTATTAATGCAAATAACAATAGCTTTATGCATTACAATACTGTAATGGGAATATTGTTTAAGATTGGTATAATTATTTTTTATTATTGTTAAAATTAGAGGATTTTTAACTCATGTATTGAAAGCATTGTGCATAATAATTTCTATATGCTTCAATAATAAATTAAAAATTTACTGATCTAATTTTTGAATCCATTTGAGTACATGCATAATGGATTTTAATATTTCTACTTTTATAGAAAATTAGCATAATGTAATTTGTACCCTATGCTAACTTCTGTATCAATCTAAATACTAATTGACTTTTGGTATTGACTGTTCATTGTCGGTAATTACTGTATTTGCGTATTTAATTATTAATTACCAATAGTAATTAAGTTTAATCTGTACAGCTGTGGTAATGCAGCAAATGGAGGTTGATACGTAGGTGGGGATGTGAGATGGATTCAAAAGTGAAAACAGAACAATAAAAAAATATAAATAACGGATCTAGCAATAAACAAATTTATATTAGAATAATCAACGATATTTCAATTTTACTGAAATTAAACATTTTCCTTCCTATCCGAATATCGGGTGTTCCAAAATTCATGAAAAAAGTAATTTTGATAGAAAATACAGGTTTTTCATTAAATATTGTAAATATTGCTCGACAATTCTTCGCGCCATTTTTAATAACCCTGAACTGTCAACTGTCACGCTGTCCTTTTTTTCGTTGGCAACACTTACCGTACAAATGGCGCGAAATTCAAATCTTGCGTGAATTTTGGGACACCCTATACAATTTATTTAATACTTTTATAAGAATTTTATAAGAATTATATATTCTTTGACACAAGAATTATGTTATATTATATTCTCTGATAAAATAATATTAAATAAAATTTGACGTTTTATAAGAATTTACAAAATTGAATTTTCTACTATAAGTTACCAAATATTTATACAATTTTCTGACAGGAGAATATTAAATAAAATCTAAAGTTTTATAATAATTTCCAAAATTGCATTTTCTACTATAAGTTACCAAATAGTTATACAATTTTTTGATAGAAAAATATCAAATAAAATCTAATGTCTTGTAAAAATTTCCAAAATTGAATTTTTTACTACAAATTACCAAATAGTTATACAATTTTTTGATAGAAAAATATTAAATAAAATCTAATGTCTTGTAAGAATTTTCAAAATTGAATTTTCAACTATAAGTTACTAAATAGTTATACAATTTTTTGATAGAAAAATATCAAATAAAATCTAATGTCTTGTAAAAATTTCCAAAATTGAGTTTTCTATTGTCAGTTACCAAACAGTTATATAATTGTTTGACAGAATAATATTAAATAAAATCTAACGTTTTATAAGAATTTCCAAAATTGAATTTTCTATTATCAGTTACTAAACAGTTATACAATTGTTTGATAGAACAATATCAAATAAAATCTAACATTTTACAACAATTTCTAAAATAGTTTTTTCTACTATAAGTTACCAAATAGTTATATAATTTTTTGATAACAAAATATTAAATACAACCTAATGTGTTATAAGAATTTTCAAAAGTGCATTTTCTACTTTAAGTTACCAAATATTTTTTGATAGTAGAATATTAAATAAAATCTAAAGTTTCGTAAGAATTTCCAAAATTTCTACCATAAGTTACTAAACAATTATACAATTTTTTAATATTATTGAACACCGTGATAATTATTTAATATCAAAAGTAATCTCAAAATGTTTATAGAAATATAGTATGCTTTATCCAGAGTATAACAAATTATATGAATAGTAAATTTTTGAATTGTAAATTGATCTTTGCTCTCGGAATTTTACTTAGGGCTACGCTAACAGAAGATTCAATATCGAGAGGAAGGAACATCCCCTAATTTTTTATTTCGACCCACTGATCGCCTTTCGTCGGAACGACAGCGAAGAGGAGGGGAGAAGCTCGAAGGAAACAAGATGGAGTTAACGTCGCCGGCAGCTGTTGGTACCCGCGGTGTAAATAAATGGAACTACTCCACGAGAAGTGTTCGCCCTTTTGTCCACGAATTGACAAGTTGCACACGGGTACATTCGTACCACCAGATCAGTCGTGTACGAAAACACTACAAATCGCTCGCGTAAACGCAACGGTGATTCCTATTTAACTTCCAAGGCAGCAAATTGAACCTGCACACCCCAATATATTAATCTATGCGTGGTAGACAAGCAATTCGAAGAAAAATATTTGGCACATATATTTTTCTAGTATAAATATTTTTATTTCTTTTTTAATTTTCCACATAACAAGGAAATGAAAATAGACTTGTGTTTGAAGTTGAGTCTTTGTGTGATAGATAAGTATAATTTGAGGAAAAATACTTGTCATGAATTTTTGTCTGTCAATTATGGCAAAATGTTTGATATATTTTTTCTTCTCCAAATATCTTTATTTATTTTTTTTTTATTTTCTTTTTATTGTCCACATAAAAAGGAAATGAAAATAGCTCTGTGTTTGAAGTTGAGTCTTTGTGTGATAAATAAATATTTTAAGGAAAAATATTTGTCATGAATTTTTATCTGTCAATTATGGCAAAATATTTGATATATTTTTTTTTCTACAAATATCTTTATTTGTTACTTTTTTATTTTCTTTTTACTGTCCACATAAAAGGAAAATAAAAATAGCCCTGTGTTTGAAGTTGAGTCTTTGTGTGACAAATAAATATTTTGAAGAAAAATATTTGTCATGAATTTTTATTTGTCAAGTGTGGAAAAATATTTTATATATTTCTTTTTACTGCAAATATCTTTATTTTAAATATCATATATCTTTATGTAATAAATAAGTATAATTTGAGGAAAAGTACTTGTCATGAATTTTTGTCTGTAAATTATGGCAAAATATTTGACATATTTTTTCTTCTCCAAATATCTTTATCTGTTATTTTTTTATTTCTTCTTTATTGTACACATAAAAAGGAAATAAAAATAGCCCTGTGTTTGAAGTTGAGTCTTTATATAATAAATAAATATTATGAAGAAAAATATTTGTCATAAATTTTTATCTGTTAATTGTGGAAAAATATTTTATATATACATATATATATATTTTTACTGTAAATATCTTTATCTTTTTTTATTGTACACATAAAAAGGAAATAAAAATAGAGTTGTAATCGATATTGAGGATGAATCATTTTTCAGGGATGTAATTGAAATTTGTAATACAGATTTGATATGTTCTCTTATTAATTAGAGAATGCACGAATAAGAAAATAAAAGAATGTTTCATAATTAGCATTTGAGATTTACTGATTCTATATCTACAGTAGAGAATGAATCATTTCCAGAGATATAATTGAAATTCGCAGTGCAGATTTCATGTTCTCTCATTAATTAGGGAATGTACGAATAAGAAAATGAAAAAATGTTTCATAATTGACATATGAGATTTATTAATTCTGTAATTACCAATGCATTATTATTTCTAGTAGTGCAAATAAATCATGGAATTTCAGTTCCACAAAGATGCTAAACTGTATTTGAAAAATATTAAATGTAATAAATATAGAAAATGAAAAATAAGTATAAAAATCAATTTTCTATATTCCCAAATTAAATTCCATATACAGTACAAATTACATTAATTTACTTGCAAGATATATATAATAAAAATACATTCCTTTCCGAATAAAAAAGGAAAAGGAAAAAAAAAAAAATTTCTATTTCCAAAATCCATGTTTTTCTCTTTACCAATCTTGCATGATGCTTCATCAGCATCATACACGTATTACATAAAATTCAATAACAATAAAAATACAACAAATAATAGCAAAATTCCACGAAATAATATAAATAATTTAATACGCGATATTAAATACAAAATTAAATATAAAAGAAAAAAATGAAAAAGTTGCAAACATTTGGAAAATCACGAATTATAGATACTTGTGAGTGTACCTATAGCTAAAGAAAAATATTTTTCCGCAGAAATTGCAAATATTTGGGAAATTACGAATTATAGATACTTGTGAGTGTACCTATAGCGAAAGAAAAATATTTTTCCGCAGAAAAGTTGCAAATATTTGGAAAATTACGAATTATAGATACGTATAATTGTACCTATAATGAAAGAAAAATATTTTTTTCGCAGAAATTGCAAAAATTTGAAAAATTACGTATTATAGATAGATATGAGTGTACCTACAGCGAAAGAAAAATATTTTTCCGCAGAAAATTTGCAAATATTTGGAAAATTACGAATTATAGATACTTGTGAGTGTACCTATAGCGAAAGAAAAATATTTTTCCGCAGAAAATTTGCAAATATTTGGAAAATTACGAATTATAGATACTTGTGAGTGTACCTATAGCGAAAGAAAAATATTTTCCCATAGAAAAGTTTCAAATATTTGGAAAATTACGAATTACAGATACCTCTGAATGTACCTATAGCGAAAGAAAAATATTTTTCCACAGGAAAGTTGCAAATATTTGGGAAATTACGAATTATAGATACCTGTGAGTGTACCTATAGCGAAAGAAAAATATTTTTCCCGAGAAAAATATTCCATAAAGTTTTCAAAACGAGACTGCTGCTTACGGATCCATAATTTTCTATAAAGTCCAGGCTTTGCACCTAGCTTATCCATGGTCGATCGCATGCTGCATAAATATGGCCAAAAATACTGGTAGAAAAATGCGCATAAAAGAAGCTCGTGCATATACACTCGACATATAGAGCAGGGATGGTGAAAAAGCTGCGGACCATCCCTTGCACCGTTGCTTAGGCGCAGATTATACGGTTAGGGGAGAGCATCCTGAGTACTAACCGTATCGGAAATATCGTTCTGCGGATTTTCAAGCCCGCCTTCCACGCTCCCCCAAATTCAACCGCGTGCAGGGATAATAGGAGTTGGAGGAAATACGCGGCAGAGGGCGGAAATCGAAAAATCCGGATCAAAGCTCCGCGACGGTCTTCACTCACACTGCCAAGGATAATATCTCGTTAGGCTGAATAAATATCCTGCGCCCCGAAGAAACGACGTGACAATGTGAATTTAACGATGGAAAAGAGAAGTTTGCTTGAAATATGTATGTATTGGGAGGAGCTTGGCTTTTCGATATGTAAATATTTACATTCTCAGGGTGATTTGTTTAGTATAAATTTGAATATCTTTTTGTTAATTCACTTATTTTGTTACAAATGATATTATTGTGTATAAATATTTATTTTTATTTTATTCGTATTTGTGAATAAATATTTATTTTTGTTTATAGGATTTATGTAATACAAATTTGAATATCTTTTTGTTAATTTACTTATTTTGTTACAAATGATATTATAGTGTATAAATATTTATTTTAATTTTATTCTTTGTTATTTGTGAATGAATATTTGATTTTGTTTTATTCGTATTTGTGAACGAATATTTATTTTTGTTTATAGGATTTACGTAATACAAATTTGAATATCTTTTTGTTAATTTACTTATTTTGTTACAAATGATATTATAGTGTATAAATATTTATTTTAATTTTATTCTTTGTTATTTGTGAATGAATATTTGATTTTGTTTTATTCGTATTTGTGAACGAATATTTATTTTTGTTTATAGGATTTACATAATATAAATCGGAATATTTTTTTGTTAATTTATGTAGAATATTATTTTACTTCTTCCCATTATTTGTTAAATAATGATATTATAGTGTAAATATATATATTCATTGTTTTATAAACAAATATTTATTTTTGTTTATAGGATTTACTTAATATAAATCTGAATATTATTTTGTTAATATATGTAGAATATTCTCTTGCTTCTTCACATTAGTTGTTAAATAATGATATTATAGTATACAAATATTTATTTTTATTTTATTCATATTTATGAATAAATATTTATTTTTATTTTATTCATATTTGTGAATAAATATTTATTTTTATTTTATTCATATTTGTGAATAAATATTTATTTTTATTTTATTCATATTTATGAATAAATATTTATTTTTATTTTATTCATATTTGTGAATAAATATTTATTTTTATTTTATTCATATTTGTGAATAAATATTTATTTTTGTTTATAGGATTTACATAATATAAATTTCAATATCTTTTTGTTAATTTATGTAGAATATTCTTTTGCTTCTTTACTTTATTCGCTACAACTGGTATTATAATATATAAATATTCACTTTTATTTTATTCACATTTGCGAACGAATATTTGATTTTGTTTATAGAATTTATTTAGTATAAATTTTAATATCTTTTTGTTAATTTATCTAAAATATTTATTTATCCACTTTATTTGTTACAAATGATTAAAAATATAGAAGTTTGATAGATAGAAGATTAATAATATTAGTTTAAAAAGAACCTTTCATAGTCCTTATTTTTTGAATTCATTATTTATAGTTCTGCACATTTTTATTTACATTATATAATTGATGTCTGTCCTTGATGATTCATTAATATAATTTGTTAAATAAATATATTTTAGAAGTTTGAAATGTTATTAAAAGACTGAAAAGATACTATAGTAAAAATGGCATAAGAAGTGGAACTATATTTAATATAAAGATGTTAAATAAATCTTTACGTTTATGTTAATACTGGAGAATTGTTTGAGCGATTAACATTCGCTTTTCTTATTGTTTAATAAATATATATGTTTATGTCAAATTAGAAAATTATTTGACAGATTAACGTTTAACTATTTTATTGTAAACATATTTTTATAATAAAGAGTTTCTTGCAAAAAAAAATTGAACACCTTCGTGAATAAAATTTGCAACAGAGCACCGCTGCTTGCTAGAATATATGCACGATTAGTGCTCACTCTGGCATTATATTGTACCAAGTGTTCATAAAGGGCTATAAGTGTCGTTTCAAGAGTTTTCGAAGTGCAGAGGAGCTTATTAAACGCTATATATTTATGAGCTCCATGGCTCAACGAAAGTATGTACTTGTGTGGACGAAATATTCAAATAAGCAGTCGCATCAACACTTCAAATTCTTCTTTTGTGGATGACACATAGACGTCACTCCATGTTCTTTATGTAATGCTCTGGATGACATATGCTCATCTATTTACCTTCCAATATTTACAACTAAATGTCCAATATTTACAAGTAAATGTATAGTCAATATGTAAAAAAATAAGGATCATTTCAACCTCTTAAACAATTAAATTTTTTTTTAATTCAATATCATTTCAGAAAATACTGGAAGCTTTAGTATAAATAAATAAATGTTTTTTGTTTAAAGTAAGTATATTGTTTATTATAATCCAATATTTGCAACTAAATGTCAATGTAAATGTATAGTCAATATGTAAAAAAAATAATGATCATTTCAACCTCTTAAACAATTTATTTTTTTTTTTTAACTCAATATGATTCCAAAAGATGTTAGAAACTTTAGTATAAACAAATAAATCTTTTTAATTTAAAAAAATTTATTTTATTGTACATTTATTGTACTATTAAAATACTATTTAATATAAAAATAATAATTCTTTACTGGTATATAAAAAGATATTTCACAGATCAAAATAACATAAAAAGGTAAGAAATGATAATAATTCATGGGAGAATTCTATTGACAAAAATACAGAAACTTTTTAAATGAAATAAAATGTTCCTTAGAGAACACTGCAGACTTAACCAACGCTCTTTATCTCATAGAGAATGAACAATTTTGGAAAAAAAGTTATTCTAATCCTGAAAAAAGAAAAAAAAAAACCTAAACAACAGAAACTAGAAGAATTTCAAAAATTAAGAAAAAGATGTTTTTGAAAGGTCATTGCAAACCTAATTAATTCCCTTTATTTTATAGAAAATGAACAATCCCATAGAAGAAATTATTATAATTCAAAAAGCCACCTTAATAATAGAAACTAAAAGAATTTCTAAAATTAAAAAAAAAAATGTTTTTGAGAGAACATTGCAGACTTAATTAATCCCCTTCATTTTATGGAGAATGAAAAATTCTATAAAACAAGTTATAATTCAAAAAACCCCTTAATAATACAAACTAAAAGGATTTCTAAAACTAAGAAAAAGATGTTTTTGGTAGAACATTGTAGATTTAATTAATCCCTTCCACTTTATGGAGACTGAAAAATTCTATAAAACAAAAAACTCCTTAATAATAGAAACAAGAAAAATTTTTTAAATTAATCAAGAAGAACTTTAATAATAGAAATTACACAAATTTTTCACATTAAAAAATGGCGTTCTTTAAAGAATACCGCAAATTTAATTAACCCTCTTCTTCACCTCAGAATAAATTTTCTAAAAGCCAAGCATCAAGAGTCACATACCCACTGGGTCATCGATTGCGGCATTACTAGTTAGCTTTATGGCTATTCGATAATAATCACTGCGTTAGTAGAAACACAGTTAACTCTGTGACGATAATATATTAACAGTCATTTAACTTTTCATTTAAACTATTAAAACCTGAAATAAACTACACACAACGTGCAATAAATATAACATGTACCAATTTCTATCCCATAAAACTGCCAATTAAAAAATCTGATTATAAAATGTTATGAATTTCCAAACCCTAAATTAGCGCGCTTAAATTTTCAATTTATTGATTCCGATAACAGTGTAGTAACGAGAAGATAAATATCGACCTTACCGTTCCCGTTTCCCAATTATTCATACCTCTTAGTTATACTCCGTGCGATAATTGCAGATACATATTTGATCGCAATCAACATTTTAATAACTCCCTTAACCTCTATCTGCATAACACAGTTTCACCGATACCTTTAAAGCGACGTTTATCCGAACGTCGAGCATCACGGTGAAATATCACGGAGGTCTAACATTGACTTGCAAATAAATTTCGCAAACGGACCGTGAGTTCCATTCTGTCGAAGAGAGCGGTGGATCATTATCGTCTATTTCTCACTTGAAAAACTCGCGAATCGATAAGTCGAAGAAAAGGAATATCCGGCCTTTGCCGAGGTGAATTGAAAGGAAGCACGAGGAACGAAGGATCGCATTGAAATCAGAAATGAATGTCCAGGATACGTCGTTGAGTTAAGGAAAAAGAAAAAGAAAAAAAAAGGGGGAAAAAAAAGAAAAAGAAAAAATATCCCTCCTCTTTGAGAAGCCTTCTTTATCTCAAGTTTTATTTTCATCGCCGCGACGCTTCAACTTGGAAGAAAGGAAACTCACGGGCGAGAGGGAGACGGACGAACAATCGAGAAAGGAGCGAGCTGAAACGCGAGAACCGAACAGGACGACGGGAGCGGGCCGAGCTTCTCGAAACTGCCGCAACAGCGCCGCGTCGATCGCGGTGAACGAGACCGAGTAGAAGTTAAATAAGACGAACGAGAGAATGAATCGCATAGAAAGAATTCAACGTACATTTCTGAGGTGTGCAGCTTGTAAATATAGGCATAGAATGGACTTTACCGATCACGATTATGAACCGATCTTAAAAAGACTAAACCTGGAATCGCTTGAAGCTCGTAGGACGATTTTCGATCTGCTATTCTTATTTAAATTAATTAATGGCGTCGTTAACTGTTCCACGCTACTTTCCTCTATCAACTTTTATTCGCCTGCTAGATCACTGGGGTCATTGCGATCATTCCTGCCTTGCAAATATACTTCCAGGTACGCCAATACCGACCCTGTAAACCGAATTTGCGACTTGCAGAAAGGACCAGCTTCGAGCTAGCTTTCTTCACTGGATCGGTCAATTCCTTTCATAAACTATTATCTAAATATGTCTAATTTATACTGTCACTTCTCCATTCGTATTTGATATGTGACGTTTGTTATATATAATGTCCTCCGTATAGGTCTATTATCTAAATATGTCTAATTTATACTGTCACTTCTTCATTCGTATTTGATATGTAACGTTTTATATATGTAATGTCTTCCGTATAGAACTTGTTAAATCTACAAATGTACACTAATGGGGCTACCCATTAATTATAAATAAATAAATAAACAAATAAATAAATCCTTCGTGGTGGTATAATTATTTAAGAACGATAAAGAGATTGAAAAATTATTAAAGAGTCATATGAGGTATTACGAATTGATAAAGGTAAGAAATTATAAATAAGTGAAATTATATGGAATGGAATTTAATTAATTATTATGAATTTTTACAATTTTTTAATTTTATTTATTCTCTACAGTCTTTAAATATAGCAAACCCAACTGCATTCTCCAGAACCACCAAAAACCCCATCAAAATCTAAAATTAATTAAGAACAGTACAAACGAATAAATTTCATAATTCGTCCATTTTTAATAATTATTCTTCTAATCTTTAGATCCTCCTAATTTTTTTATCTAATGCAGATCCTAAACATGACAGATCCAACTGCATCCACCTCTTAAAAAAGCCCATAAAAATCTCAAAACTATCAAAAACAATACACACGAGAAATCCGATAATTCGACCATCTTTAATTTTATCAATTATCATAAGCTATCAATTTTAAAAACTATCCATCTAATTTTCTTTTATCCAATGTAGTCCCTAAACGTAACAGATACAACTGCATTCAATCCCCACAAAACCCATCAAAATCCTCAAGCAATCAAAAACAATACAAACGATAAATCCTATTACTCGTCTATTTTTAATTTTATTGTACTAATCATCATAAATTTTCAATTTCAATAATTATCTTTTAATCTTTAGAACCTCCTAATTTTTTCATCTAATGCAGACTCTAAGTATATCAGATCTAACTGCATCCAAACTCTACAAAAGCCCTCAAAATCTCCAAACAATAAAAAATAATACATATGAGAAATCCAATAATACGTCCATTTTTAATTTTACTAATTATCACAAATTTTCAATTTTAATAATTATTCTTCTAATTTTTAAACCTCTTAATTTTTTGTAAGTAATGTAGCCTCTAAACATATCAGATCCAACTGCATCCACCCCTTAAGAAACCCCATAAAAATCCCAAAACTATCAAAAACAATACATATGAGAAATCCGACAATTCGTCCATTTTTAATTTTACTAATTATCACAAATTTTCAATTTTAATAACTGTTCTACCAATCTTTAGAACCTCCTAATTTCTTTTTCTAATGCAGACTTCAAACATACCAGATCCAACTGCATCCACCCCTTAAAAAAACCCATAAAAATCCCAAAGCTATCAAAAACAATACATATGAGAGATCCGACAATTCGTCCATTTTTAATTTTACTAATTATCACAAATTTTCAATTTTAATAACTATTCTTCCAATTTTTAAACCTCCTAATTTTTTTTAAGTAATGTAGACTCTAAACATATCAGATCCAACTGCACTCAACCCCCACAAAACCCATAAAAATCCCCAAACAATCAAAAGCAACACAATCGACAAATCCTATTACTCGTCCATTTTTAATTCCAATTATTACCCCTGTAATTTTCACAATTTTTTAATTTTTCAATATCCTTTCAATATCCTCCAAACCTTCGCCTCGAACCATAACAACCCCAACTGCATCCCGAGAACCCCCCCACACCTCCCCAAAAAGCCACTCCGCGAAAATCCAAAACTAATCAAGAACAGTGCAAACGAATAAATCCGACAGTCGGCCAAAAATGATGCGGAACGCGAAGAGTGGGTAATTAAATCGCGGGTACGGAGAACTCGCCAGGTCGGCGTTTAAAATTTCGAAGCCACCCCCGGCCCCCGATACTCTCTCTCCGCAAATATTTGCCCCATGCGCCGAGGGCTGTTGGGAAAAATTGTTGATAAAAATAACAAACAAAATTTTCCACTTTCAGCCGACTAATTAAAGCCTGAATTATGAAGCCGGGTATAATAAACAACTTCGGCTGCTATCGATCGTTGCCCCGGCCGTTCCCCGGCAGGCGGCCGAGTGATTCTCAGCGAATTATTCAAATTCTATCGGCGCACTGTTCGATTCAGAATTAATAAAACAACGCGGAAAAGCGTATCGCGCGGCGAGCAGAAAAGGGAAAATGGAGGAAGGACAAAACCGTGGGGAGGGGGCGTGGGGGGTTGGAAAAAAATGTACTTTCATCAGTGGAGTGACGTAACACAGCCAGCGATTTTTTTTCTCCCAAGCACGACGAACTCCGCCGTCACTCAGCTGTCTCGTTTCACAGTGAGGTTCAGCAAATTGCAATCTCTCCCTTTTTTCCTAGATTCCCTTATTTGTTCTCCCTTTGCTCCACCCCCGCCGGCCCACCCTCCTACGAGCTCCTGCTTTTCAACGATCAACCCCTCTAGCCCCGCTGTCAGATACACGTGTCGACGCCGCGCGTCCCTTCCAGGATGCGTCTTCACGCGAACACCATACGCGTGGTTTACGTGTCTTCGCACGTGTGCACAGGTGAAGACCGAGTAGGAACGTTCCGGGAGGATGGGAATAGAGGAATGGACACGAGTCGGGTGAGCAGACCGACGATTTTTCGAAAATTCGATTTCACGAGTACCCCCTGGAAGGCTGACCCAGTTCTCAGGAGTAGCGGCAAGTCTTCCGCGTCCGTTGCTTTCTTTCAGTTTTTCCGTTTTCTTCGTTTAAACGTCTCCGCCAGGCTGAACAGGCTGAAGGAAATTCGGCGGAAGAGAATTTAACGAGTCTGCGGGTTTTTGGCACAGGAAATTGTGATTTTCTGCAGGACTGTGAAGTGCTGAGTTGAAAATAATTTCTTGCGTGTTCTTTTCTTGCACTTGGGATTTTTCTGTTTTCATGGTACAGTGAGAAAAATAATCAATAAAAGAGATGTACTGAATTCTCATTTTTTGGAAAATTGCGATGTTAGGAGGAAATTTGAATTAATAATTTGAGAATAATTCTTTTGGTGTCTTTTTCTTGGTCTTGGGATTTTTCAGTTTTCATGCTACAGTGAGAAAAATAATTAATAAAAGAGGTGTATTGAATTCTCATTTTTTGGAAAATTGCGATGTTAGGAGGAAATTTGAATTAATAATTTGAGAATAATTTTTTGGTGTCCTTTTCTTGATTCTGGGATTTTTCAGTTTTCATGATACAGTGAGAAAAATAATAAATAAAAGAGGTGTATTGAATTATCATTTTTTGGAAAATTGCAATATTATGAAAAAATTTGAACTAATGATTTAAAAATAATTTTTTTGGTGTCTGTTTCTTGGTTTTGGAGTTTTCCAAGTTTCATGGTCCAGTGAAAGAAATAATAAATAAAAAATGTGTGTCGAATTTTCGTTTTTGGATATGGTAATTTTATGGGGAAGTATGAGGTGGTGACTTGAAAATAATTTTGCAGGTTTTTTTTTTTCTTGTTTTTGGATTTTTCAATATTTGTGGTCTAGTGAGGAAAATAATAAATAAAAGAGGGGCATCGAGTTCTCATTTTTGAGAAATTGTGATTTTACGGGGAGTTATAAAGTGGTGAGTTGAAAATAGTTTTTTGGGCATTTTCTCTTGGTCTTAGAATTTTTCAATCTTCATGGTACAGTGACGAAAATAATTAATAAGAAAAGTGTATTATACCCTCGTTTTTGGGAAATTGTGATCTAGAGAAAAAATATGTATGATCATTTGTAAAATCATTTTTCAAATCACTTGAAACATTGAAAGAAAATGGCAAGAAACATTTAATGAGTTTTTACAATTTATAAATTACACATATGATAATTTTGAGTAATAATTTTTCACTTTTCAGAAAATGATACTTATGAAGAGGTAAACAAGAAACGATAACTTCTAAGTTACACTAGGTTATTGTAAATTATTGTAAATAATTTTGCGAATACTAAGTGAAAAAAACAAAGATGAACAAAAATCCCCAAAAGTGCAATAATATTTTAGTAAAATTGCAAAGCAATCATTCTACTTTCCTTACTATACATAGCACCTAATCCTTACATTTTTGCAGATTCGTTATACTATAGTAAGCTTTTCCTGTACTATATATTTATTACAGTATACTTCTTAATCCTATATTAAAATTAAAATATAAAAAATATCAATATATGACATCTTCTTGAATGAAACAAATGCGAACAAAAATTTTCAAAAATACATTAATATTTTGGTGCACTTGTAAAGCTATCACTTTATTTTGCCTACTGAATCTACAAGTGGTTGGTTGACTATTAAGTGTCGAAAGCGAGGGTAGATCCACAGAAAGAAAAAAGCATCTCTCATTTGCATGTAAAATATCAAAACGACAATAATTCAAAATATTGAGTTATTCAAAAAGTAATATTTTTATATCTAATAAAAACAGTAATAATTTCTTTTATTTCAGCAAAAGAAGATTTAACAAAAAATGTATCAATAACATCAATTTTAAATTTTTGTCCTATTAGCAACCTAATAGTTAATTAAATCACTATGAAATTTTCAAATCTTCATATATAAACATTAAAATTATTCACCCTTTATGTGCTAAATATACACGTAGAAAGACACGAAGGTAATAATTGTAATATAAAATTACACTGAAAAAGAAAAATTTAAATAATAAATAAAAATAAAAATATAAATAGTAAATAAAAATTTCCAGGAAGAAATAAGACCAGACACAGGAGAAAAATGAACGCACGGAGTGACACAGCGAAGAATAGAGCATAAGGATAAAAAGAACAGAATATTTGTAGTTCAGAAGATAGAGATCAGAAACAGGACATAAAAAGAGAAGAAAGTCACGAGCAAGAGAAATAAACCTTCGCGCCAGTTTCCATCTTTCCTCGTTCACTGTTGTAGCGGAAGCGCCCTTTTCCAGGAAAATAAAATCGTGGAACACGGTCAGGAATGCAAACACATTTTTCACTTGAAATATGCCACACATCAAGAACGTGGCATCCAAATATCAATTTTTCCCGTCCCGAATATATTTCGAAAAATCACGTTAAAAAACTTACTTAAAAAATATTCGTGTTAAATATATTAATATTCTATACACAATAGTCACGCTTTCGCTAGTCAAAGATTTTTAAAAAAATTATTGTCACGAGGAAATGGGTATCGACGTGATAGTATACATCAACTTTTTATTGTATATTTACAATATTTTAGAAATAAAGGCGATTTTCAATTTTTTAAATTAAATATGGTATATTTTTTGCGCCCATATGCCATGTATTGTTAGTTATAAACATAATATTCTACTAGGAAACATTTCAAAGTATTTTTTTAATTTTTTGGGCCTACATAACCTCAAAACCCATCATACGAATAGATACGTCTTGACATAAAGAACGAGAAACATATAGCATCCCATTTTATAAATTATACACTGTCCTATTTGCCATAAATAAACTATAAAATTATTCCCTCTTTCATTTCTTTCCAATCGCAATAATTCTCAAAAAAGGAAAAAAAAATCGTTGATAAGATCCCGGATGAAAACAACAACAAAAAATAAATAAAAACAAATAAGACACTCTGAAGTCACAATTTCTCTTGACAGGAAGCTCACGATGAGCGAAAAATACACAATTTTCTAAGCAAATATTCTAAATATAACATATCAGTGTACGCTATCATTTTAATCATAGAAGATTATAAAACTTTTTCCTCTTTCATTTCTCTCTAATTGCAATGATTTAAAAAAAGAAAAAATCGTCGGCTAACAGCGTGAACACGAATACAAGTGATGGGAAAAGATCGCAAAGAGTCAGGACATTCTCTAATCAGAATTTCCCTTTGACAGGAAGCTTGCGAAGCGAGCGAAAAATATAAAAGACCGGCACGCACGAAAGCATTGGAAGGCTCATAGCGACATCAGGCGAGATAAGATGAAAACAAAGGAGAGTGGTGGGGGAAGGAGGCCAGCGCGTAGAGGAGAGCGGAGTACGGGCTAATCGAAACGAATGGAAGTATCGGCGAGCGAGGGACGGACGAAATAAAACATCCGCTCGAATATAAGTCCTACCTTCGATCTCCGTTCGATGACAAGCGCAGCTTTCTTCGTGGCTTCGTTCGCGGATAAATCTTACGCAGAACATGTCACCCTCTCGCGCGACCATAAACGACCGTGGGCGACGAACGACTGCGAGGAATTCGATAATGGAAATGCAGCACGACGGCGTCGTTGGCTCCTGGTATAACCAGTAAAACCGTAGACGCTCGAGAGCTACCAGAGGAGTACCGGCAGAAAAAAGCAAGAAAGAGAGAACGAAAGAGCGGAGTAACATGGAAGAAGCGGGAGAAAGAGTGCCAGGGAAAATACAGAGAGAGGGTTCAAAGAGTTCTGGCCCTCGCCCTGCAGTATTTTCTCTATGTGTCTACCTTTTCATCCGTTTCGTCGTAGCTCAGCCATCCTGCATCGCGTGTGCGCGTGTCCCGTATACGTGTACGTGCCGCGTCACAGCTTAAACTGTGTCTGTGTCTCGTAACGGTAAACGCTACGGTTATGAAAACTTAGTGGCATAATAAATTTTGGAAATGTTCGAGGCGTCCCGGAATGGGGTAATTGGCTACTGTGTATTGTGGCTAATGGTTTTTTCTTTTAGGAACTTGTATTGCAAATGGAGGAATAGGGAAAACGTGCTTTGTACTTTTGTCCGTGGATTTTCTTTTTCTTTTTTCTGCAATATTTTGACGCAGTGTTTCTCAACCTTCTTAGACTAGCCACGCACTTTGAAACTAGTCAGGTCTTTGTGGTACACCATGATGGTTGTACAAAAATTTTTATTTATTAGAAATATCTAAATAAATATGAAATTGACCTTCATATGACTATTCTACTCATAACAAAGGTAATGACATTATCTTATGGCACTCTTAAACTCAATCAATTCTTATTGGAAGTATTTTTAATATAGAAACAGTTAAAAAATAATTATTATTCATGGATTAAAATGAACACCCTGTATATAAAAAAAGATTTATTGGAAACACAAATTACTGTACACGTGTAAAAGGTATTATATGAACCATTCACAGGCTAAGGTAATTAATTCCATTTTTTTAATATTTTTAAATTTCACTGTTTGGTTGATGCTTAACTTTTTATATTTAAAAATAAATTTATATCTTTCATTTTGGGGAGTTACTCGATATAGCAAATAAGAGGCTCATATTTTAACAGTAAATTTTTCATTTTGGGTAATGTGCAAGCTAAATGTAGTTCTGATAAATACTACAAAAATTGTAAATAATTAATACTCGAATGTTTAAATTATACAATATTATAAGTAAAATATTTTCAATTATGAAGTAGATTTGTTTGAATATTTTTCTCAAAAACGAAATTTAATGCTTAATCGTGAAATAATTAAGAGGGCATAATAACAGTATTTTTATTTATAAACAATATCAATAAAATACCAATATAAATAAATTTTATTTATACTAAAAAAAAAATGTTTGCATTACTGGTACTATACGAAATGAAAACATTTTACCTTGTTAATACTTAAACCAATAGTGACAGCGATTCTGTGCACTAAATGTGTCAACCAACAGCAGTTTGACAAGCTACCATTTTAACTGAAATATTAAACGACGTTGGCAACGACATAACTGACGCGCCAGTACGGAAAACACGTGGTCTCTGTTGTAGAAAGTTGGTGGCAGCACTATCGACTGCAATCGCAAAACTCGTGCTGCTTCATTCGCGCTCGTAAAATCAGGTTTGTTATTCGATGAAAGAGGATGCTCGTCGCAGGATATGACAATTTTCCTATCAGCCTTACCGAAGGGAAACTGATTTTTATATCCGACATGTCAGTCGACGTCGTGTTCTAGACGACGATACACGAATCGTATCGAATTGCATGTGCACGAAATGCACGCGTGTCTGTCAGACGCGTCGGGAACGGCCGTACGTGTCGCTGTGATCGAGCAGTCGCGCGAATCCTTTGCATTCAACTCGTTCAGACCAGCGTCGAGACACATAATCTAACTTTCTCGGAATTGCTAGAAAAAGCGTCGGATAATTTTTGGCCGAAATAAGGATGAATAAAAATTTTATTTTCGTGTACTTCCGTGTATTTCCGTCTTATTAAACATGTTTAATGATTTTATTGATTGAAAAATATCAACTTCGGGTAATATGATTTACGTACCCTGTATATTTTAATTTGATCTTTGGAAGAAAATAAAATTTAAATTTCGCGTCGTATACTTCAATTTTTAATTCTCCTTTTTTTAAAATAATACTGGAAATCTTAATAATTAACTATTTAGTATGTGAAATATAAAATTTTATGTAAAATAAAATATTCCGACATAAATAATAGATTTAATTTAGAAAATAATTATGAACTAACTTTAATTTTAATACGTATTATACATAATATGAATTCTTCGCGTTCAACGCGTTTAAGCAGATATAGAGTCACATAACCTAACTTTTTTAGAGTTGTTGGAAAAAGCAGCGAATAATTATTTCCCGAAGTAAGGCAAAATAAAAATTGTATTTTCATGTATATACACGTTGGGATATTTGATGGTTTATTAAAGGTAAGTTGGTTTTACATTTGTTGAAAATTCCCAACTTTCAAATGAAAAATAGCAAACTGCTTTCAATGGTGGTATCAAATAAAGAGAACGTCTAGCAATAGAAGAAAAGCTGTTCATTCACACTTTGCAAACCGTGAAATTAAAAAACAAAACCGACTATCAGAGGGCGAGAACATTCTTTTGTAACCGTTGCCTGAATACAAAACCGCGTACAAGCAGCGCATTCATCACCCTAGAATATTTCTCGCGTTTCAAGAAACGCGTCCATTCGATAAATTACAATCCGAATGAAAAACATTTCTCATAATTTCAACGGGGTCACAGCCGTCGTAACTAACTCGTGGTTAAAGGGAAAATTTATTGTTAATAACAGTTGGCGAAGAATATTAATCTGCCAGGTCGACCAACAAGTAGTTTTGGAATTTATGGGTTGACCAATAAATTAGTTTTGGATTTTTGTAGTAGATGATCTCTTGCTTTTCAGTATATAACAATATCCCTAACACATTAAATGTAACAATATGTTAATTAAAATTATACAACTACCCTTATGACAATAAAAAGTTAAGAAATTAAACTTTACATTTATTTAATTTTATGAAAATAAATTCCAAATTTATTTAATCTTATCAAAATTTTTAAAAAATTTTAAAGAAATGATTACTATCTTATGTTAAAAATAAAAATATTAGTTTTTAGCTAATTCAACCCTTTGCACTCTTTTGTCTTTTTATTACAGGAACTCCTATATCGAGTTACCTTCGACGATTTTTGATTCTTTATTTACTGAACAAGGATAAAGAATATAAGTAACTACTTGAATTACTTAAATTGAAAATACAAATTACAACAATGCTTGAGAATTATAATTAATATAATTAATTAATTAATATAAAAGTAAACAAAATTCTTGAAAATAAGTAGCAGTCGAGGAATTGTCTTGTGAAGTAAATTTTAAACGAAATACTTAAAATAGCAGGGAGTTATTGGCAACAAAATTGAAAAATAATTCGGAGTGCAACATATTAATGTAAATTATCTGATTCGAATATATCGACATTCTACAACACTATGTGTCATCTCCAACAGAAAGAGAGATAGTAATTTAATTACATAACCTATTTCTTTCTTAATTTCATTTTGTTACATAAAAATAAAATTAAATAAAAATTTAGGCGTTATTATCGTCTTGCAACGGAGACATGTCAATATATTCGTTATTATTAAAAATAATTATTCCTTCTCGATTTTAATTTGAAATATAAATATTTATCTTATTATATTTAACCCTTTGCACTCGAGAGGGACTCCTCGGCGCCATTTAATCAGATTCCAAAGATGGATGTTAATTAATATATCAAATTTAAAATTACCCAACGATGCGTGGAATATCGAAGCAAAATAATTTTACGTCTCAATTTGCGTCACGATTTCTTATTTGCTGTTTTAAAAATATCGTCGACTTTATGGCAGAAAGTCTTCGAATCACTATTTTTCTGTAACGGAAAAATCGCCGAGTGCAAAGGGTTAGCTTTTGGAGGTTAACCCTGTGCGCTCGAGTGGCGCCCTCCAGTCGCCATTTGATAAAATTTCAAAGCCCAATATTCATAAATATGTGAAATTTCAAATAATGTAACGCTGTACGAGGTATCGAAATCAAATAATTCTAAATGTTAATTATCATACGATTTCTTATTCACTGTTCAGAAAAATATCGTCAGCTTTGTAACAGAAAGTCTTTGAACTCCTAACCTTCTTTGGCCAAAAAATCATGCAGTGCAAAGTGTTAATATTTAATATTGTAGGATACCAAAAGAAATCGCGAAACGGCTATTGTCAACAAAAACAAATTGTAAACCGATCGATATCTTCTAGAAGCAAATCGAAAAGTTATTCTATATAACAAAATTAAGTTGCGCGACTCCCCTACGAGGAGGTGAAGCATAGGTTAAGGAAAGCATAAAAGCGTGGTCCTTGACAACCAAAACAGAGTCCTTAGAAATCGGTTGTGACCAGCACAAGCGTGAGTCGCTTGGTGTTGAAGAGAGAGTTTTAACCCCTTGACTACGGCAGATTTTGATACGCAACGGCCGTACCATACGGCAGGAATTGAGTTACGATGTGCGCCATTTTTGTGAGAACAAGCGCCCTCCGTGTCAGAAAGCTAAACTACGCCGAGCGCCTATAGACGTCCTCCGTGTCACAAACGCAAAATTTCTAAGCGCCTATAGGCGCCTTCCGTGTCACAAACGCAAAATTTCTAAGCGCC
>NW_016915818.1:89545-105309 GCF_001483705.2 Eufriesea mexicana | reverse complement strand
TGAATTTTCGGTGTCTCAAGACCAGTTTCGCCATCCTACAATATTATATAATTTTATTATATTTAATATTAATATTGTGTCTTATTCACACCTCGAAATTCATTTTATAAAGAAAACAAAAATAAAATTGCACGAGCTATATTATTCTGAACCAAGGCAATACGTGTCAATAGTAGGGAATATATCAAAGTGTTGGTATTTATCTCGTGATAAAACGCATTTAAAATCACTTGCAGAACCTAGAAAAATGTCTATGACTGAATCTTTACAGTTCGCAATCTAATCCTGTATTCACAGAAAGAAACCATATACCATGTTCACTAGACGGTATTACAACTACATATTATATACTGGTACACAACTGAATATAGAATATTCAGGTCACGTAGGTACAACTGACTAGACAATTTCACGTGTAAAAATAAAAGAAAAATTTCGAATGAAGTGTGTTCATTCGAGAGCTAGTTTTCGAGAAAATCCATCTCGAAGGTCTACTGCCTACTCGGGCTCTAGCATAGCTGACGATGAGGTCAGTTCAGTGGACTATCGAGTTTCCATACAATGTCTGCGTAATTTTTTCGAGTGTCATATTAACGTTGGCTATCAGTTTTCATCAAACAATTACAGTGGAGAGATAGAATAACAGGAAATGTGTCGATATGATTAGCACTTTAATTGCTTGCAAAGCTGACTTTGCCGCAGATTGATATCAAGGACAGTGATATTTCGACACACGTATTTTTCGTCGTGAATTTTATTAATTAAATTTGTTTCCGTGCTTTCTTGCGGGGTATTCTTGCAATTTGGTTTAAAAAATAATAAAATAATAATAATCCAAATATATATATAAAAGACACCCTGTATATTGTTTTCTTATATCTCATTTATATATATAAAACAGACACCCCGTATATTATTTTCGTACATCTCATTTCCGATATTTAAATCTATATATATAATATCGGAAATGAGATGTAAGAAATAAATATATCTCATTTATATATATAAAACAGACACCCCGTATATTATTTTCGTACATCTCATTTCCGATATTTAAATCTATATATATAATATCGGAAATGAGATGTAAGAAAGTAATATACAGGGTGTCTGTTTTATCTGGACTCGGTGGAATATTTCGAAAGCGACGAAAGATGGACAAAAATTATTTGATACATGTAATACGTATCTAAATACACTATATACAAAAAATAACGATTAAAATTGTGCCATGAAAATGAGTAGTTATTGCGCATATGAATAAATATATTTAAATCTCGACAAGTGTAAAAATTAATAAAAGTAAAAAGTCTAAACTGATTATTAATAAGGATACCAATCAAAAATAATAAAGCCAAAATTAATAATAATTCAATTATACTGACTGACTTTATAATTCTAATATCACTCTCTTGTCTTAATGACCAGCCGAGCTGATCATGAATTTTTCACGCCAAATACAATGTGCATAAAATTTATTCAGATCCAGAAATTTTCATCTAATTTTGTTGCGAATGAAATAGACGTATTAATATAACTATAGTAAATTATAAACAACACGAACCTAATCTAAACCTAAATACCACTGTCAGATGGAGAAATGAAAGAAGGAAAAATTGATAATAAGTATATTAAGAAAAACATCGAGAAATATCAAGAAATTGGCATAAATGATAATACTGAATGCAGAATTTTTAATTAAAAATTTGAAAATGATGGGTTAAGCTGTATTCAGTATTAAATCTGATAATTCGTCAAAAATAGAAAATAATAGAATTTCATGGATATGGAAGATTATATAATAGGAGTTCATTGGCTTCCTTCATTACCAATAATTTTTTGTTCGATTAAATTGAGTAGACATTGGTGCAAGTGGTTTCAATGGAAAGAAGTTGAATTAATCGATAACTAACTAAAATTTAGTTCCAATAAATCGATATCTATTGTAGAAATTATATAATACGTTCTCTGGCCAAATGTTTGCCAACACAGTCACAGTCGTTGACGTATATTAACGTCAAATTATGTTCCTAATTACCATGACTTCGACTTTGAAGAATAATTCCTTGTAAGACTAATATTTTGAAATTTTATAATTTTACAATTTTAATAAATTAGGTAAACTGTAATTATAAAATGTTTTAATAAGTTGTAACGTACGTGGTGAATAAATATAGGAAATACAAGTATGCATAAAGAAAATAGTTAGGTAATGGACAAGATATTTGTGATACCTTTAAAACAGTAATTTTTCACGATCGTCTTTTTCAAAAACTAGGCCTTCAACAGAAAAGTTTGCTTCACCCTACTGATTTATTTCCTTACAAGAAGACACCCTACTCTCTGTCCTACTACTCTCCCTCGCACCCCATATGAAGCTGACATGCATTACATTTCTCACCTCTTATCTTTGAATATTAAAAAGGAAATGGAAAAATGTTCAGACGCGAATGTATTAATATGATCCAACTTGCAAACATGTGCAATAAATTTTCGAAATGTAAATCTCGTTAAAAAAAACTTTTACTTTACATTGCTAATTTATTTTTTTATAAAAAGTCGACCATTGTCTTATTGTACTATAATCTTCCTGAAATCGCTGTGAAACTATTATAAAATTCGTATACATCTTACATCTCTTGTTTTTCAGTAGAAAGAAAAAGATTTTTCAAAAATAAAAAGGTTTCCAGCTATGAATTTATTAGAAATTATATTTTAGAAATTATATAATAAATTTCCAAAGTCTAAGTTGTCGATAAAAAAATTGTACTTCGTTCCATTAATTTGTATTTTAACGAGAAACTAGTATGGGATAAAATCGATATAAACACGCAGTGCACGTTTCATTTATTATCTTGCAATATTAAAAAGTGCAAAAGATCTTTCATTTGAGAATTTTATTAATTTATTCATCTACAAACGTGAGCATTAAATTTCCAAGATTTAAATCTTCGAAAGATAAAATATGCTTTCAAATACACCCCACATTTCGTCTTCCAATAGAAAGAAAAAGAACTGAAAAGTTACTAATTGCGAATACATTAATTAATACATAAATCCAATAGCAAGAATGTAAATTAGATTTCCAAGATCCAAGTCCCCACCAGGAAATTTTTATTCCATACTACCAATTCATTTTCTCACAAGAAGCAGGCCAACCCCCTCAAACCATAATTTCCCAGCACCCTATATAACACCAACACAAGCAGCATACATCTCAACTACTATCTTCCAATACTAGAACACAAAATAAAATTTCCATTTGAAAACTTTATTAATCTATCCAACTGCAAACGTCTACAATAAATTTCCAACATCTGAGAACCTTTAGTATCACCCAAACACAACTAACATTTATCACAGAAAAAAGAATTACTAATTGTAAATACGTTGATTATTTAATAAATTCAGGAACAAGAATATAAATTAAATTTCCAAGATCCAAACCCCAAGAAAAAGGCCTCTACCTCTACATTAAAAATTCATTTCCTCATAAATAGCCACCCCAACCTTTCAAACTGTTGGAATTAAATGACACTGTATTTTTATCTATATTACTTTAATACTTTATTACTAACAATTTGATTCTGATTGTATAAACGCTCTATGTACCTTGTTCTATTAGCAATTAACGCAATTGATTCAACTAACGAGGTCTGACAACTGAGTACTGACTTATTTCCAAAAATCTTCATATATATACACATCGGTCTTCTCACTCCAACTACGGAAGCTCGTATCTACCAATTATATACATATAATTGCCTACACAAACCATATTTTCCTAGCACGTTATATAATACTAACGCAAGTAGTGCATATCTCATCTATTATCGTCCACTATTAAAAGATACAATAAAATTTCCATTTGCAAACTTTATTAATCTATCCAACTGAGAACGTCTAGAATAAATTTCCAAAATCTGAACGTTCGATATTAAAAATACGTCTCATATCCAACACTAAAAAAAAATAAAAGATTTCAGGTACATGTACATTAATTAATTTATAAATTCAGGAACAAGGGTATAAATTAAATTTCCAAGATCCTTGACCTCACCAAGAAACCTTTACACCACACTACCAATTCATTTTCTCGCAAGAAGCCACCCCAACCCCTCAAACCATATTTTTCCAATACCTCAGGACAAAATTAATACAAGCTGTGCATATCTCACCTATTATCTTCCACTATTAAAAGATACAGCAAAATTTTCATTTGAAAATTTGATTAATCTACCCAAATGCGACCGTCTACAATAAATTTCCAAAATCTGAACGTTCGATATTAAAAATACGTCTCGTATCCAACACTAAAAAAAAATAAAAGATTTCAGGTACATGTACATTAATTAATTTATAAATTCAGGAACAAGGGTATAAATTAAATTTCCAAGATGAAAGTCCCCAGCAAAAGACTTCACACTGTCAAATCATTTCCTCATAAGTAGGCACCCCAACCTTTCAAACCATATTTTCCTAACACCTTATATAATACTAACATAAGTAGGACATATCTTACCTATTATCTTCCACTATTACAAGATACAACAAAATTTCCATTTGCAAACTCTATTAATCTATCCAACTGCGAACGTCTACAATAAATTTCCAAAATCTGAACATTAGATATTACAAATACGTCTCATATCCAACACTAAAAAAAAATAAAAGATTTCAGGTGCGTGTACATTAATAAATTAATAAATACAACAACAAAGGATATAAATTAAATTTCCAAGATCCTTGTCCTCATCAAGAAACCTTAACACTACCAATTCATTTTCTCGCAAGAAGCCACCCCAACCCCTGAAACCGTATTTTTCCAACACCCCAAGACAACACTAACACAAGTAGTGCATATCTCACCTATTATCTTCCACTATTAAAAGATACAACAAAATTTCCATTTGCAAACTCTATTAATCTATCCAACTGCGAACGTCTACAATAAATTTCCAAAATCAGAACGTTCGATATTAAAAATACGTCTCATATTTAACACTAAAAAAAAAATAAAAGATTTCAGGTACACGTACATTAATTAATTTATAAATTCAAGAAGAAGGGTATAAATTAAATTTCCAAGATGAAAGTCCCCACCAAGAAACCTTAACACCACACTACCAATTCATTTTCTCGCAAGAAGCCAGCTCAACCCCCTCAAACCATACTTTCCCGACACCCTATACGAAACTAACACACACAGTGCACGTCTCACCTCTTGTCTCCGACTTGAATCCGAACAAAGGGCTGAAAGAAAGCGTTTGCCGTGCTATGTTCGCTCCTCCCTCGTTCTACTACCCCGCGCGTAGCAGCGTGACACCCCGTGTGTAAGGTACGCGCGCGTTTAGGTAATTCGCGTGTCAACGCGAGCCGTCCCGGCGTCAAACTGATTTTCGCTTCCGACGTTTCATTTGCCCTCGAACCCTCCGCGACAGTTCTGATTCGCGGCGCATCTTTGTGAGGATGCAATAAATGCACGCGGGATTGCGCACTGGTCCGAGGGGCGCGAGAATCGCGTCGGAGTTACACAAATGCACAAACCGACTGGCGCTCACGTGCAGGTGTAAAGCCTATACAAACGTACCTGGCTGGATATGAGCTGCGTGTTAAAGGAAACGAGCGTGCGGAAAGATGCGTGTTGCTATGCGCTGGGAAATCTATACAACGACAATGTTATTCAGCGGCCTTGCATTTTAAGGATTCATCCACGTCTCCCTTTTTTATCGCCGTTTGCTGTCGCCTACAGAGTGACTCGCGTTAATATTCGGACACCATTGTGATTTTCACCCGTGTATTGCGTATTTCGGTTATCGCTAGTTGTACGAATACCTTTTTCAATTAATTTTACATCGCTAATTTTATATTGCTATTTTACATCGTTGCAAATGCCATCTGGACAGGTTTGGGTTAGGTCAGTGTCAAATATTCGGGTTAAGGCGATACAAAAATTTTCATTTATATATTTTCCATATTTCCATTATCACTAATTGTACGAATAGTTTTTACAATTTTTTTTATTAATTTTACATCGTTGGAAATGCCAGTTTACAGGTTTGGGTTAGGTCAGTGTCAAATATTCGGGCTAGGGCGATACAGAAATTTTCATTTATATATTTTCCATATTTCGATTATCACTAATCGTACGAATACTTTTTTAAATTAATTTTACATCGCTAATATTACGTTGCCATTTGACAGGTTCGAGTTAGGTTAGTGTCAAATATTCGTGCTAAGACGATACAGAAATTTTCATTCATATATTTTCCATATTTCGATTATCACTTATATTAAATTTTATGTTATTTTTATAAAAATAGTTTTATTTCCACACTAATGTCAATGAGTGTAACGCAAAATAAATTATACAACTATTTCCTTTGGATTTTTAAGTTAAACCACTTTCATAATTATCGGCATATGTAAAATACACAGGGTGCCCCGGAAATGATAGTACAACCAAGAAGGGGATGAATCTACGTGAAAAAACGAATCGAAAATGAAGAATAAAATTTTTTCATTCCAAACTTCGTTGACGAGATAATCGACTTTGAATATTCACTGAGTGCACTTAGCTATGCCTTAGAGGGATAAACCATCGATACACCAGCATCGGTGGTACAACCGAGGAGGAAGTAATTCTACGTGAAAAAACAAATCGAAAATGAAGAATAATATTTTTTAATTCGAAGCTTCGTTGTCGAGAAAATCGACTTTGAATATTCACCGCGTACGCGTGCACTTAACTTCGACTTAGATGGATGAACCATCAGTATAGCAGCGTACTCGGTGAATATTCAAAGTCAATTTTCTCGACAACGAAGCTCCGAATGAAAAAATGTTATTCTTTACTTTCGATTTATTTTTTCATATAGAATCACTCTCTTCTCGGTTGTATCACCGTTATTAGGACACCCTGTATAAATATATTAGATAAGAATATAATAAAAGTTACCATACGAAGGTTCAAAGTTAATCCAACAAAATCCACAATATATGAATATGGATACGTTGTGTAACTTAAAATGTTCTTATAAAACGACCTGTCTTATCAAATTACGAACACGGTGATCCAAACCATCGACTTTCATCACGAACTACGTCCAAGATACACGACACGAGGCTTCGCGTATTAACCGACGGCTGCAGACACACGATGCGCGTGGCGGAACTGCGCATGCGCGCGTATCGCCGATCAAACTGCCACTCGTTGCAAGGCGCGCGCACGTAACGCCGGTGATATATAGGATTTTTCACGAATGGAAGCGTGTATTTTCAAGAGAGGAGCGAGTGCACTGTCAATACAGTTTGTTCCTTTAGAAAGTCAGCCGTATTCCCTCCTGGTGACACTCCAACTTCGGCCACACACCTGAGCACCGGCGTCGTGCGATACGCGTTCGCTCGGGAGAGGTTAGGAGAGGGATGGATGGAAAAGGTTAAGGGCCGCGAAAGCAGGGGGGTTCGAAATTGCCGAGGGTGAAAGTCGCGGCGGATCTACACCATGGAAGACACCGAGGAGGTCTTCCTGCGTGCTTTTCGCTGGAATAAAGAGACGCGCCGAGGCGGGAACTGATTTCATACACTCCTGCATCCTTGCTTTACGTTTCTTTCATGCCGCACCAAGCACACCGGTGCTCCTGAGTATTCATCGAATATTATTCATCTGATTATTTTTAATAACTTCGCGTTGATTAAAAATACTTACTCTGCTTCGATTTTTATTTTCAGAAAAATTAAATACGGTTCAAATCCACTGCATCTGATGAATATAGTTCTGATTTTGATTTTTTGTTGGTTCTAACAACTCCTTTTAATGTAAATATTTATTAATATTATAAATATTTTGATACGGATATTAAAACTATAATACACCATAAATGAGCCGTTCACTACACAAATCGATTAACTCCACTTTTTGAAAAATCTTAAATTTAAGTGTCAAAGCACTTGGTACAGTCATAACTTTTTATATTTATAATAACTTTCCCCGATAATTAAGATTAACACCGTTAAACGACAAAAATTTTTTGGCCACCGAATAATAAATAATTTATTTCAGAGGTCGCTTTGATTAACTCCGTACTCTAATGTAAATCGTTGCATAATGCAACTCAAATGCACAAGCAAGCCATGAATGATAACGGTGAATTTTTTAGCGCCGTCTTATCAGAATTTAAGTAAAATTTAGTAAAATTTAAATTTATTACTTTTTTCACTTGCCAAATCGATTAACTCTTCCAGTAACATAAAAATGGTAACATTACCAACGATTACCTTTTGGCTATTTTTTCTTATAAATTTTATATACCGTTTGATGAAAGTTACATTTGTATTTATGCATACTACGATATTTATTTCGATTTAAATTATAAAGGGAATTTTAAAAAACAATATACATTATTTCATTGCATTTCTCCATTTTTTGTTTCATGGAGTTAATCGATTTGTGCAGTGAACGACTCAAATGTCATGTATATAAAATAGGTATAGGAATGTTATTGTTATATTATTGTATTGTATTGGGTTCCATACATTTATGTTCACCTATGTAATATATACACATTATTAAATATAATATATACGTTGTATTATTAATTAGATACATATATGTAATTTATATTTTATCTTCCATATATTAATTGGTTATACCATTGGATTTAAATAAATAAATAAATGTGGGCTCTTTTTCAAATGTGCATTTTTTAAATGGGATGCGAATGGGTATAGAATGAATTGCTTGCTTTTAATTCATTAATTAATTAGAGAGTTGGGAAGAACGGGAGATGTGAGAATAATTATTCCTTTATGAAGTTCGGTAAATAGAGAAATACGCGAAATTTAATTTTTTATCAATATCATATAATATTTATTCACGTTAATATCGAGTAAGTTAAAATCTTTTGAAAACGAATAGAGAGAGAGAAAAATATTTTATAAGACAGAATTAAATAGGATTACGTATCCTATATTTTTTCATGTACAGTATGTGACAAAATGATAACACACCATCTCATTTTCAGATAATTTTCTTTAACTTCAAAATGGTACATCTTAGCATAAAAATAATTATTCGATTTTAAAAGGAAACGGTAGTAATACATATCATTTTTATTTACAAATAAAAATTTGAAAACTCAGTGCAAAGGATTAATAATTATAATTTATTACACGAATATTTTTAAAATATTTTATTACAAATTTATAAGTATATCAAAAATCTCAATCTCCGTGTAAAAGTTCCTTGGGCATTATTAACAAATTATGAACTGTCTTGCAAATGTAACAATAACATAATTTCACGTTTGCTTAGTTGCCTGAACAAAAGATTTTTCCAGCCACGATTCTCTTCATCCCTCTCCTTGTTCCAACTTTTCACTGTTTACAAACTCGATAAATCGATTTTAGGCACCCGACAGCTATTCCTCGGCGCAACGAAATCACGAATTCATAAGGAACAATCAAATTTAACGTTCGAACGAGTCTTCAAAAATCGCATATCGCTTCAGCGAAGCGCAATTTTCTCAATTGATATCCGACGATACGGGCTCATCAAGCGTGCGCCCGTCAAGATTTCTCTTCGATAAAAAATGGCAGTCTGTTTGCATAACAAACGACCCGCAGGAGACCAACGTGCCGATTATTGCAGGGGGCTGTTAGCAAAGGGAGCGAAATCCGCGTCAGCGAAATCCGTGCATACATTACCAAGAAATTCGCGTTTATTCAGACCGGAATATCAAGCGCGAAAAGGAAAAATAATCTTAGACGTTGGAGGAATAAATGAGAATATTTTCTGAAAATTTTGTTTAGTACCATGTTCCTTTGATCACGTAACCTTTTCACAGAAACGTGCCACGATTTAACGCTAAATTTTACTAACCAGGAGAGTGCGAGTCTTTCGGGTCACCGATTTCACTGAAACTTTGTAGGTTTGTAGATTTCGTCATGCAGTTTAAGAATATGTATCATTATAGGGGCAACTACTCGATAGTTTTTGACATATTTACGATTGAAGTTTCATTACCTCTGTAACAGTTTTATTGTTATTAACAATATTATTATTTATTATTTAGTATATAATTTAATTTAATTTAGTTTAGTGCGATCATCTTTTTCAAAAACTAGGCCTTCAACAGAAAAGTTTGCTTCACCCTACTGATTTATTTCCTTACAAGAAGACACCCTACTCTCTGTCCTACTACTCTCCCTCGCACCCCATATGAAGCTGACATGCATTACATTTCTCACCTCTTATCTTTGAATATTAAAAAGGAAATGGAAAAATGTTCAGACGCGAATGTATTAATATGATCCAACTTGCAAACATGTGCAATAAATTTTCGAAATGTAAATCTCGTTAAAAACATTTTTACTTTACATTGCTAATTTATTTTTTTATAAAAAGTCGATCATTGTCTTATTGTACTATAATCTTCCTGAAATCGCTGTGAAACTATTATAAAATTCGTATATATCTTACATCTCTTGTTTTTCAGTGGAAAGAAACAGATTTTTCAAAAATAAAAAGGTTTTCAGCTATGAATTTACTAGAAATTATATTTTAGAAATTATATAATAAATTTCCAAAGTCTAAGTTGTCGATAAAAAAATTGTACTTCGTTCCATTAATTTGTATTTTAACGAGAAACTAGTATGGGATAAAATCGATATAAACACGCAGTGCACGTTTCATTTATTATCTTGCAATATTAAAAAGTGCAAAAGATCTTTCATTTGAGAATTTTATTAATTTATTCATCTACAAACGTGAGCATTAAATTTCCAAGATTTAAATCTTCGAAAGATAAAATATGCTTTCAAATACACCCCACATTTTGTCTTCCAATAGAAAGAAAAAGAACTGAAAAATTACTAATTGCGAATACATTAATTAATACATAAATCCAACAGCAAGAATGTAAATTAGATTTCCAAGATCCAAGTCCCCACCAGGAAATTTTTACTCCATACTACCAATTCATTTTCTCACAAGAAGCAGGCCAACCCCCTCAAACCATAATTTCCCAGCACCCTATATAACACCAACACAAGCAGCATACATCTCAACTACTATCTTCCAATACTAGAACACAAAATAAAATTTCCATTTGAAAACTTTATTAATCTATCCAACTGCAAACGTCTACAATAAATTTCCAAAATCTGAGAACCTTTAGTATCACCCAAACACAACTCACATTTATCACAGAAAAAAGAATTACTAATAGTGAGTACGTTGATTAATTAATTTAATTTAGTATATAATTATTATTTAGCTCTATTGTTATTATTATTATTAACAGTTAGTTATTTCCAACAGTTTTCAATTGTCGTTGTGTTACAAGTTTTGCCTATCTACTGATTGGTTGGTGTGAAATGTAAGAGGTGTGTGTGTGTCTTCCTATTGCTTCTGAATAATATTTGGAGTGTGTGATAGCTTCGACGTCCTTCTATGGTGGTGCAAGTTTAAATAATTTGGGACCTTATGCCTATCGTCTTAAGGGTGACATATTGGTCTTTGCTAAGGTTTACCCAAGTGGTGACTAGGTAACGACGAGTGTATACAAATCAAGGGACGTTGGCAATAGGGATATAAACAGTCCTCCACTTAACCTGGGACATTGCGGTCCTAGGGCCGCAACAGTGTTCTTGGAAATCGAAGTGATTCGATACATAGAAGGCTACAAAAATCGTTTATTTTTTAACAAGAAACTAGTACGAGGCAAAACCGATATGAAATTTGTTAGTCGTGAATATTATATTTAAATAAAAGATATTATATATTAATTAACTCTCTGCGGCACAAGATTTCAGATTATGAAATAGACCCATGTTGCATAGAAATTTTATTGCGTTTTAAATGAAACAAAATTGGTATAGTTTTACTAATAAAGGAATCGCATAATGTAAAAACATAAAACTAGGGAAAAAAGATGATATAATTAAAAAATAAAAGATATTAAATAACAAATTAAGAATGCTGTTTAATATTATTCTAGTACACTTAAAGATGAATAAGTATAAGAATAAATATAAATAACTGAATGATAAATTAAATAATAAATTCTAGAAGTCAAACACTGATCCAGTGTACACTATTAAACGATGTCAGAATAAAGAAATTTTTGATAATAATAATACATATTTGGTAGTCTGTATCCGTTCGTGTGATCCAAAGAAACTCGTTCTTTCGGATAAATTCAAAGTACCGGTTCGCAACGGTAAATGTGGAGACGAGGTTTCAATCCAAGCTGGGTAATGGGACATAAACAAGTGTAAAATGTCAACACGATTAGCAGTAGTTTCCTTCGAGGAAGGGAACCTAATAAATGTCCATATACTAGTTCTAATATATTTCCGTGTATAACTAATAATCGAATAATTTCTAGTATATTAAATAAATTTTAACTTAATTTAATTTAGAAAGAAACATATAATGAAAATTTCTTTTATAGAATATTATACAATGATTTTTATATAAAATTTAATTACTCGAAATCTTTTTAATACAGAATATTCGAAACGATATTAAAAATAATATCGATAATTCGATATAAATTATTTAAAAAGTATTAAGCAGTATTTATATTAAAAATATTGGAATTTGGAATATTATTGAAGAAAATAAAATCAAATACTGAAAATTGTTGAATACAGAACTAAAATTTATATTTTGCGATATTAATATCACGAATTTGATGCTATAAATTTTAATAATTTAATATATGTAATATTATTTGCATACCAAATATGTGATAATTATATGAGCCGTTCACTGCACAAATTGATTAACTCCATAAAACAAAAAGTGGAGAAATGCAATGAAATAATGTATATTGTTTTTTAAAATTCCCTTTATAATTTAAATCGAAATAAATATCGTAGAATGCATAAATACAAATGTAACTTTCATCTAACGGTATATAAAATTTATAAGAAAAAATAGCCAAAAGGTAATCGTTGGTAATGTTACCATTTTTATGTTACTGGAAGAGTTAATCGATTTGGCAAGTGAAAAAGTAATAAATTTAAATTTTACTAAATTTTACTTAAATTCTGATAAGGCGGCGCTAAAAAATTCACCGTTATCATTCGTGGCTTGCTAGTGCATTTGAGTTGCATTATGCAACAATTTACATTAGAGTACGGAGTTAATCAAAGCGACCTCTGAAATAAATTATTTATTATTCGGTGGCCAAAAAATTTTTGTCGTTTAACGGTGTTAATCTTAATTATCAGGGAAAGTTATTATAAATATAAAAAGTTATGACTGTACCAAGTGCTTTGGCACTTAAATTTAAGATTTTTCAAAAAGTGGAGTTAATCGATTTGTGCAGTGAACGACTCATGTAATAAAATAAATGATAAATAAAATGATAATAATTAATTTTCTTGAAATTGTGTTGCTAATATCCCTAAAGTAGTTTTACGAAAAATTAATTTACAAGAATTTTATTATCGCGATAATAACGATATATATAAATCACATTGTGAAACTGCGTGACTATAATGGAAAGAGCGTCATGACGTTATTAGCTCCTTCTATTTCCAATCTTTACTACCAGGATATAATTTGTGTCTCTTTTATGGGTGCTATAGCCTTGGCTCGACGTTGTACGCGTGCAAATTTCGATATGCAGTGACAGCGCTTAAATCAATTTGTAAATTGAAAACGTCCATTAATAAAATATACTATCATTGGCAAAGGCGCGGGTAGAATTATTTCGAAGCAATTAATAACGTTGACGTAATATGTCCAGGTAATATTAATTTCGCGAATTCTGATCGTTCTTTCTTGTCTAAAAATTCCACAAAAATATATTCACGTTGTATAACCTTAAAAGAAGGTAGAAAATATTAATTCGTGATAAATAATAAATAAAAAATTTATCTGGTTCAAGCTTTGTAATATAATAATATAATTTAATTTATATTTTATACTACATTTAATAATATAATATATAATATATTTATATTATGTAATATTATATTTTAAAATTACTAATACTCAATTACTAAGTGCTCAATTACTCAAGTACTCAATTACCAAGAGTGTGCACTTACATAAATATGACTTTATTACCTGATTTCTTTGAATTTCAAAACAAAACTTGCTTTGTCCCTAGAGAAGCACTTCATATTTCGCGCCAGAGGGAGCCCCATGTGTGTGTAGGATCAGCGTAACCGTCACTCAGCCAGACGTACCCTTCATAAGCCAATAAAAACGATCCTTATTCCGAATATACTTCAATAACTCATTGTTCTATAAATCCTTTAAATTGCTATGTGTATTGGCTTACTAGAAATTCAATGCTCCCCTTCACGTGTGACGCTTCTAACCTCAAAATTTCTTCGCTTCTTCGAGGATAGTACAATTCGTTCAAAACATATTTTTACACTAACATTTACACTAGCATTTTTAAAAGCAACTCCTTCACCATCTTTTTGATTAAAAATGAGTTGATTTTTGTAAATACACTTTTGAAATTCGTTCTTTTAGACAATGATATCACGATTCGGTACGTAAATTATTTTCATCTGAGATTATGAATATCGAATTAATCGAAAGTGGTGCACGATTGTCTGTCACGTCTAGTTATTCGTCAAATTAATATTTGGTAATTGATTCGAATGTCGAGAGTGAATAATTAAACACGGCGTGTTAAACCTGAATGGTGAATTAATTTGTATAACTAATTCGACTGGCTACTATTGAAGTTTTAATTCCAATTACTGTCTGGAATCAAAGATGTCGCTAGATTCAATCCAATCGACCACAATCTGAACTGTGTCAAGTGAGACTGTCGACTATGAAGTGATTTTTAATTAATTCTAACCTATAATTCTCTCCATATTTGATAATTTTTTGTTCAAACGTGTTTTTTTATATATATATGTTGTCCAATTATCTCAAAATATGTAATATTATTATAATTATAATAATTGTAATACATAATTTCATTGCAAAAAAATTTTAAAAAGTAAATAAAAATTCGTTGTATATTCCATAATAAATTAATAATTATTGAAATAGAAAAAATACATACAAATCTATTATTGAATAATAAATGAATATATATAAAATAAACAATAAATGTAAGATAGACAGTACCATAATGATGTAACAGAAATATCTATACATACAAAAATATATGCACAAAGACAAAAATTTACAATTTGCTAAGAGTTTGCTTTAGTTTTTAGAAACAAATAACACGTGAAACTATATGACTTTCTTGATTGATAAACAATGTTACAAAGATCATCTACATTATACTTTTATTCATCTTCTTGAATAAAAATTCAAATTAATTTCTACTGTAAATTTCGTATCTTAATTCATACTGTGATTAAATTAAAATAAAAAAATTTATACTTTTAATTTATAATAAAATTTTCATTCAAATATTTACAATATGATATAAAATGTTGTATTAATCATTTGCACTCGAAAATTTGTTCGTGATAAAAGACAGGAATTTTTATATATTTTTATAAACTCGCTGATACTTTTTATGCTAAACATAAAATAAAAAGAAAATCGTGCGTTTACGTGAGAAATGAACGAATGGAATTATTTTATTTTCGTATTTCATATGTAGCTATTCTTGATACAGTTATACAAATTATGTTAAAGCAAATGGCGACTGAGAGTCACCTCTCGAGTACAAAGGATTAAATATCCATAAAATAAAATAAAATAAAATAAAGTAAAATAAAGTAAAATAAAAGTAAAGGGAAATAAAATAAAATATTGTATTATA
>NW_016915818.1:74285-89271 GCF_001483705.2 Eufriesea mexicana | reverse complement strand
TATATAATATATTATATTATAAATATCCATAAAATGAAATGAAATATTATATCAAGTACCCTTAAAATAAAGTAAAATATTTTAATTTAAAGTAAAATTTAACACATATCGTACAACTTTTGGTTATGCAAAGAGCAAATGAACCTCGTTAAACATTTGCCTCGCGATTAATATTTTCTATGGAGCCCGGTTAAATTAAAATCGAATCAAAAGGTACTCGTAACAGGAACCGGAAAAGGGTACGTACGAAATTTTTATCTTAACACATTCTCGCGGTGTACTGAAGAAAATAAAGACTTGTCTGAAACCGGGGATCGCGATACTAGCGCTATTCAGCCCGCAACTTATACCACTTCGTTTTTCATTCGCCTCGTCTACTCTGTAATAGGGACCACGGTATAATACATTATGGTTCGTTTCGTCCTGTGCGTGTACATTGTGCCTCTACTGTCTATTCACTGCATACGTGCCTGAATCCACGTGCTATATTCGCGTTCGACGTTCACGATAATACGAACGTGAAATTATGCGATTTACGAGCAATTGCGACGAGATAATAAAGTGGAAGTAAATTGAAGCAACGAAGTGCAGGGCGGCTAACAATGTAGTTAATTACGATGGTATATTTTATTATGACAATAATAAAACTTCGACGCGGAATTAGTTTGTTCGGGAATGAAAAATGATAATAAACAATTTATTAATTAACTATGCATACTGTTTCACGTAATTATTATTATTTACGAAATGTTACATTTTATGGTGTCTATGGAATGTGTACAACTGGAAATAATTAAATACGAGTGCCGGTTTTAATAAAATATCATTTAGGTTAATATTATTTTGTTAAATAAGGATTAATAATTATTTGTTCGTTTCCAAGAGGGTAGCAAGTTATTATTTATTATTTTTTAATATTATTAAATATTTATTATTACTTATTATTATTATTATTATTAAATATTTATTATTATTTTGTATTATTTTGAAATATTTATTATTACTTATTATTATTATTATTATTAAATATTTATTATCACTTATTATTATTATTAGTAATACTTTTTGTGTATAAATGATATATTGTAATTAGGGGAGTGTATTCTTTTGCTTAGTCATTCTTAATATGTTATAAATAATTTATTTATACCATTATTAACGTATCAACAACTATTTAGTAATTTCTTCAAATGAAAATTTGTAAAATTTTGGAAAAATTTGAAATTCTTTCAATCAAAGATCGTTTAATGATTTCTCAAAAAAAAAGAATCTTCTAAATTTTGTGAAAATTAAAAACTCGTTTTGTAGAAAATTATCTTCTAATTTTTTAAAATAAGAATTTTCTGAATTTCTGAAAAATAGAAAATTAAACGAATAAAAGATGGAAAGATCTAACAATTTCAATGGTATCGTAAACTCAAATAAAATAGTAATGACTCCTAACACGTTATAGAAAACCCTGTAACCAGATGTGTTGTAGTAAATAATTAAAATAGTTAAATATACTGATAACAGTAGATTTCCTCCTATTGCCACTATCAACTAAACGAAATGGAATTATAACCTATATTTACCATTGCTACGTGTCCACAATAACGATACCAACTACGCTTCCTTAAAAGTAGAAAAACATAAATTGACGTGACCCACATTGGCATAAATGGACTCGGAACAAGTGTGCACTGCGTGCGTAATACAACGTAAACAATAATAAAAATGCATAGTCGCTGCTCCGTGCACCGCTAACCTTATGTTTGCATAGATGATAGTAACGGTGTATCTTACTAAGTCGAGCATCCATGTTCCAAATTAATTGGTAGACAAATCTGTTTCTCAAATACTCTGGAGAAATGAAATGTTTCGTTATGTACTAAGTTAACTAGAAATGAGAAATTATTCGTAATTTTATATCCTGAATTAGTTTAATCAGTGCCCATTCGTGACTGACGGGACAACAGTCTTCAAAACTGGGTATACTGTGTACCAAATTTTCTAATCCACCGCTAGTTTCAATTTTTCAATTTGATTATACGTGTGTTAGGGATTGTTATTGCGTTAGCCTTAACTAAGTCTGATTTGTTCCCAGGTAGTTTGGGTAATTAGGTTTGACTAGGTTAAATTGGGTACTGACGAGTTTCGGGTTTTGATGGCCACACGTACAGGGTGTTCCAACTGACTAAGCTCGGATTCAATGAAGATATATATAGAGGGTTTTTCAAATGAGGGATTTGGTGTTTTCATACCTATATGTATAGGGTGTTGCAATTGATAAATTTTGGATTTTAATGGCAACACATACAAGGTGTTTCAAATGACGAATGTTAGATTCTGATGGCTATACATACAGGGTGTCCCAACTGACTTAGTCCAGATTAGATGACAATATATATATATAGGGTGCTTCAACTGATGGATTTTCAATTTTAATAATTATATATATAGGGTATCACAACAGGATTTTATAATTTCGGATTTTAATAACGATATATACAGGGTGTTTCAACTGTCGGATTTGGAGTTTTGATAGCAATGTATATAGGATGTTTCAAATGAATTTTGAATTTTAATGACGATATATATAATATATAGGGTGTTTCAACACATCGATTCTAGATTTTGATGGCGAAACATATAGGGTGTTCCAACTGACTGAATTTAGTTTCGATGATGATATATACAGGGTGTTTTAACCAACGAATATCAGGTTTAATGGCGACACATACAAGGTGTTTTAAATGACGGATATTAGGTTTTGATATCCACACATATAGGGTGTTTCAACTGACTGAGTTCAGAGTTGATAACGATATATATATCGTTACAACTAACAGATATGGGATTTTAATAGCTATAAATATAGGATGTTGTAACTGGTGAATTTTGAATTTTAACGGCGATATATACAGGGTGATTAAACTGACGGATATCAGGTTTAATGGCGACACATACGAGGTGTTCCAAATGATGGATTTTAAATTTTGATGCCGACACATACATGATGTTCCAACTGACTAAGCTCGGATGCGATGACATATACAGGGTGTTTCAACTGACGGATTTGGGATTTTGATAGCTATACATACAGGGTGTTTTAACTGATGAAATTTTTATTTTTATGGCAATATATACAGGGTGTTTTAACTGATGAAATTTTTATTTTGATGGCAATATATACAGGGTGTTTCAGCTTATCGGCTTTGGAATTTTCATAACGATGTATACAGGGTGTTCCAACTGATGGATTTTAATGACAAGATATACAGGATAAATTTGATGGTAACACATACAAGGTGTTCCAAGTAACTAGAAACAGTAAAATATCTCAAAACATTTAATTCATTTTTCATAACGCATTAATTACTATACATTTTTACATTATATTCTGTTAAACACATTCGTATCTGAAGATTACTCAATTTCTAGTTGATTTATAACGTAACAACAAATCTGTTTCTCAATTGATTTAGAGAATTAATATCTGACAAGATTAAATGGAAAGAATTCGATTAAAGTAACGTGATGAGGAAATGCCATAGATCAATCATAAAATGTACCTAAAAAAAGTTACAAATTATAATGAAACATATATATACAAAATCAACGTGCTCCTATCTAATTCCATCAAAGAAATAAAATAGGAAAATTGTGAAAAAATTTTATATATATATATATTCATAAACTAAAGACATTTTTGAAAAATCAAATCTATGTATTTACCAGCCAAAAATTCTTAAAAACCAAACCTAGATATTTCTACCATTTATATCTATATATTAATCACACAAAGAAACACAAAAATCAAATCTATACATTTATGTCACCCAAACTAGTTTTACTAGTTTTACTAGATCACAAAATTTTTATGAAAATATCACAAAATAATTATGTTCTTTACAAAAAAATTTCTTGCACTCAATCATTTGTAACCATACAAATTTTTAAATCATATTTGCACTGGCTCTCGCTGCAGCGTATTATCACAACGTGTGTACCATAACGACCCACTCGTTTGGAGCAAAGAAGTGAAGAACAAAGACGCGCCTGCTTCCTATGCGAAGAAAGAAAGGAGGAAGATCGAAGACCTGGAGCTCCTAAAGAAACTGTGCTAATTATAAGCGCAAGCTTTTTCACAGTTTAGCGCTCGTTATTTATTCGTCTTGAATCATTCTGTAAAGCCTGAAACGGTTCCTATTCTTTTTTCTCCATCCTGCTTGGTGGTAACGAGGAAAAACATCGCAACAAGAACCAAAACACATTTAACATGAATGTCAGAGATTACGAACATTTTTCTGTTAATTGGACTAAATTTCATATTCTTAATTTATACTAAACTGATAATATAAACATATAATAATAAAGTAAAAGTAACGAAATAGAAATAATGAAATAAAAATAGTAAAATAAAAATAATGAAATAAAAATAAAATAACGAAGTAGAATGAAAAATAAAATAGTGAAACAGAAATAATAAAATAGTAACAGTAAAATAACGACAATTAATAAGAAATAATATAGGAATAATAAAATACTAGAATGTCAATAATAAGGAAAGAATAATAAAATAATAACAGTAAAATAACAATAACAAGATACAAATTATAGAATAACAAAGTGATAATAATAAACTATTGCAGAAATAACAAAATAAAAAGATAGTAAGAGTATAATAACAATAATAAATTGGAAAAAATAAAATACTGAAGCAATAACAATAATAAAATGAAACTAATAAAATACCAAAATAATATCAATAATAACATAAAAATAATAAAATAACAGGGTGTCAATAATAAAGTAGAAATAGCAAAATAATAAAATAGTAAGGGAATAATAACAATAATAAATTGTAAAAAATAAAATACTGAAGCAATAACAATAATAAAATGAAAGTAATAAAATACCAAAATAATATCAATAATAACATAAAAATAATAAAATAACAAAGTGACAATAATAAAGTAGAAAAAGCAAAATAATAAAATATTAATAGCAAAATAACAATAATAAATTGGAGAAAATAAAATACTGAATCAATAACAATAATAAGATAAAAATAACAAAACACCAAAACAATAACAATAACATAAGAATAATAAAATAACAAAGTAATAATAATAATGCAGAAATGTAATGTAGAAAATAATAAATTAAAAATGATAAAATAACGAAATAATAATAAACCAGAAGCTGATATTTCTCATTTATTTCGCATTTAATTCACTGCAATCAGCAATACGTTACCTGCAGCACCAATGCTTCCCTTTCATCATACCTTTCCACAGGTTGTGCAACATGCAAGCACAAAAAACCCCGCACCTATTAAACCGTTTTCCCTTCACAAGCAATAAAGCAAAAATAAATAAAATTGAAATCTTAGCACGAGGTGTCTACAAACGTCTCCACGCGGCCATTAACCACGTCAGGAACGCTTTGATGTAGGTGGGTACAACTGTTATTACATTAACGTGGCACGAACGTCAAGGACAACTGCAGACTCGTATCGCAACCCTTTCACGAGTCACGAGCAACTCTTCCACGTTGTAACAAAGGAATATTTGATGTAGCGAACTAGAAAGATAATTAAATCTTCTCACTTCATTACCACTTTTAACTATCACAAAGGGATCCTGCTGGAGGAACTCGCAACCACGAACCTCACATCGTTTTCATCCCCCTCGCCCAGTGCGTGCCATCATCCAGGGCCAATTCTCGAAACCAGTACTCAACCGGTATACACACCAGTAACTATAGTATTTTTAACTCGGACCAACCCAACACCAGCGGAGGTGGAACAGAGAAAGAAAGATTTAAGGGTTTTAGAGCATCTAGTCAGTGGTTCTCTGTCTGGTGCATCATCAGTCGTACCAATTATACCATGGTAACTATTGGAATTGTTTAAGTAGAAGCAGGAAACATTCTTTAATGTATCACAAACCAAATATATTTCAATTCACAAATTAACACGTTGACTGCCACGCGCATTTTACGTGGTTTGCCCATGGCGCCAACATGAATATTTTATTATGCGATGCATATTATGTTGAAATATTATTTACAACAGATAAGGTGAGTTGTATAATCGCGTTTAATGTATTTTTCGTGGTGGGGGTCACCGGTGACCCCCGAGGCGCTGTAGACCATTTTTGCCATTATCAATTGTTTAAAAAGCAACTCGAAAAAATATTTCAATTCCCGATTTTAGGATGAAGTTAGCGATGTATTTAGTGAAATGTTCCGATCACGAAGATTGCATTTCATCGAGCAATTACGTACAGAAAAAACGTCGTCACGAATTTAAAAAGGAACCTGGAAGTGTGCGAAATGTAAGGCGATTTTGCAAAGTGTGCTATGAAAATAATTCAAAATCAGCTAGGAAGAATGAGAGCAAAGAACTGCACTAAAAAAGTGGCGACATATTGTGCCGACTGTTTTGGTTCACCTATTCTTTGTATAAATAAAATTATTTTTGCATGTTCCGTATGGCATTAATTTCTTCGAACCATTATAGTAACAATGGTAATATTTAAAAATTTATCAGTATCGATATTTACTCTAATTATGTATTTTTACTAATGGTCACGCCGGCCAAAAATCACATATCCGCTCTATTGGATTGCCGAAACGAGACTGAGACACGAGCACTTGTCTGGGCTATGTGACACCCACCTCATCATACTTAAAATATTATTCTGTTCCATATAACTACTGTTCCAACAGTAACAGATTTAGTTAATGTAGCTCAGTGTGTATGTAGATTCCAATGCCTGTATCCGGCTCGAAGGACCAAAATGTAGCTCCACGCGGATGAGGGCAGCTTGTGTGTAATTGTCGCTGCCTTTTCCTCAGTATGTAGAATCCTTACGGGATACTGAGCACTTAGGATGAGCACGGGATACTGTGTAATAATGCGCCGTTTGTTTTGTATTTTCACTTTATTACACGATTTTATGAGTTGTACGAGTGATTTGTGCATGTGTTACATAGTCTCCGCCTTCTGCCGTTTTACATCTTGTCTTCTGTTTTCGTCTCTGAGTTCTCGTTTTATCTCTTAACTACCGTCTTGATGTGTTGTGCTGAGGTTGTGCAACAGTATAATTATATTCAAATTATGTTTTGTATTGAAAATATTTGATATTATTGACAAAGTCCCACAGTGGGCATCGTTATAAAATGTCCAATAAAATCATTCCAATAAAAAACAAACGACTAAGTAAGTAACAAATCGTTACTATAACCTCTAAATTACATATTTATGCACGGTATTTCATTAAAATATGAAAACCAAACCAAAAATATAATACTTCAAATATGACAATTCTGTTCCGTACAACTTACACGCGAATTTCAAATTTGTTCGCTTGTTGTATAAAAACGAAGCACAGAATACACACTTTTTGCTACATACAGTATCGACTGATATATATAGAATAAAACTAGACTGTCAGGCGTACCAAATATATTTTTGGAGCCGACTGGTGTACGTAAAATTCCAAAATCCCCAAATGGGGATCGTGACAGCCAATGGGTTAAGAGACTGAATGGTAAGTAGGCTCTCTATGGCAGGAAGCAGAGTGGAACTGTCAGGATGTTTCAACTGGATTTAGATCAGTTCTAATTACACTTTCACGTTTTTGCAAGTGCTGCAGAGTGGTATTGTAGGATACCATTTCGGAAAGAAATCGCGAATCGGTCATTGCCAACAAAAACAAATTAGAAACCGATCGATATTTTCTAAAAGCAAATGGAAAAGTTATTTTGGGTAACAAAATTAAGTTGCGTGGTCCCTACGAGGAGGTGAAGCGTAGGTTAAGAAAAGCATGAAAGCAGGGTCCCTGACGACCAAAACAGAGTCCTTAGAAATTAATTGTGACCGGCATGAGCGTGAGTCGTTTGGTGTTGAAAAGAGTGTTAAATTAGAGTGCGTCTTTGTGTGTTTTCGTTGCGTTATCTTGGTGTGCTTTTTCTTAGTTAAATTAGTTTTATGAATTTTGTGTTCGTGTTATTCTGTTCTTGTTGTTCTGTCAATTTTTGGTGTCTCAAAATCAGTTTTCGCCATGCTACAGTATCGATACGAATTTTTATTTCCTGCTTGATAATAATTGAAGTTTCGCTGTTTCAATTTGTTTAAATGAATGGGAACTATCTGTGGTAATGGTTAACATAGATTTTGAATGTATCTGTGTTGATATAATAAAGGAACGATGTCTGTAAGAAAGGGATGAGTGGGACAAGTGTGCATGGGATGCCAATATCTAATGGATTCAGGATATCGTGATAAATGAGTATGTGTGTATTGATTGAGGTGTTGTGTGAATTGTGTATGTTCATGTAATGTATGAAAGTAGAAAGAACAAACCAGAGAGATGGGGCATGGGTCAGTTGTAATTGAGTTGTAATAGTGAAAATAGGTGTGTGCATGTGATTGCGAGAAATTAATTAGACTTATACTTAATATTTGTGTTTGATCTTTTTTGTAATTAAATGAAGAATTGTTCTTATTGTTATTGATATTTCATCCACTACTAACACTACCTAAGAACTGTCATCCTAAGAAATATCATTCTAAGAATCATCATCCTAAGAACTATGATCCAAAGAACTATGATCCAAAGAACTATGATTCAAAGAACTATGATCCAAAGAACTATGATTCAAAGAACTATGATTCAAAGAACTATGATCCTAAGAACTATGATCCTAAGAACTATGAAAGATCCAAAGAACTATGATCCAAAGAACTATGATTCAAAGAACTATGATCCAAAGAACTATGATTCAAAGAACTATGATTCAAAGAACTATGATCCTAAGAACTATGAAAGATCCAAAGAACTATGATCCAAAGAACTATGAAAGATCCAAAGAACTATAATCCAAAGAACTATGATACAAAGAATTATGATCCAAAGAATTATAAAAGATCCAAACAACTATGATCCAAAGAACTATGAAAGATCCAAAGAACTATGATCCAAATAACTATGATCCAAACAATTATAAAAGATCCAAAGAACTATGAAAGATCCAAAGAACTAAGATCCAAAGAACTATGAAAGATCCAAAGAACTATGATCCAAAAAACTATGAAAGATCCAAAAGACTATGATCCAAAGAACTATGATCCAAAGAACTACGAAAGATCCAAAGAACTATGAAAGATCCAAAGAACTATGAAAGATCCAAAGAACTATGAAAGATCCAAAGAACTATGAAAGATCCAAAGAATTATGAAAGATCCAAAGAACTATGAAAGACCCAAAGAACTATGAAAGATTCAAAGGACTATGATCCAAAGAACTATGAAAGATCCAAAGAACTATGATCCAAAGAACTATGAAAGATCCAAAGAACTAAGATCCTAAGAACATATTGTAGGTAGTAGAATTAATTAGTGAATTGCTTGACACCCAAAGTGATCAGATGAACTAGAGTTCTATTATGGTTTAATTTAAATTTAACTTATAAAGAATTTTTTATTTTACCATTCATTTTACCACTAAATTTGATTTTAATTTTATTTCTATTTATTTCTATTTAATTTTCAATTTTGCAAAATCTAGTGGGGTTAGGAGATTTATTAGTATGATATGTAAGATTGGACAAGTATGTCCTTTTATTTTTCTGAATTTTGTAATAGGATAAATTATTGTGAAAAATGAATATAATGAAAAATGACTAAGATAAATTGGAGAATTTTTAGATAAAGAGAATCTGTGCTGCATAAAATATACTATCATTTTTCCAATCGATTAATATTTGATTTGCAGATTTGCAAACTACATATAATATATGTATGATTTCTAAATAAATTTTTAATTTCTCTATACTATGAACTGTTTAAATTTACACAGAAAAATGTACACGTATGAACTGAATATTATAAATTAATGAGAAATATTATTTTATCAGAATTTAGATTTTTTAATTTAAATTTATACAGAAAATCTTATACTTTTATCTACAAATTTCATTTTATAAATAAAGTAATAAAATAATAAAATGAAAATGCTTCAACAACAAAAAGATATAAAGGATATTATACTACAATTTTAATCCAATTAATTATAAAAATCAAAACTGCTTATGAAAAAATTACACAAGATGGAAACAAAATCCAGTTCACCTAAGTCCTTGGACAAAATTCAAACAAAATTTTCCACCCTTACATCACGATACCTATTCTTCCTATAACTTAACAATAAAATATTTATAAAATGTAAAATCACATAACATACCCACAAACAAAATTCATACAGAAACCTTGCCCACATAATAAACCCATAAAATTCATATACAGGGTAGGCCAGAATTCAGCAAGAGTACAAACGAGCAAGGGATGATTCTACGTGAAAAAACAAATCCAAAATGAAGAATAAAATTTTTTCATTCCAAGCTTCGTTGTCGAGAAAACCGTCTTTGAATATTCACGGAGTACGCGTGCACTTAACAATGGTTCAGATATATGGACCATAAATATATCAGCATCGGTGGTATAACCGAGGAGGAAGTAATTCTACTTGAAAAAACAAATGGAAAATGAAGAATAAAATTTTTTCATTCGAAGCTTCGTTGTCGAGAAAATCGACTTTGAATATCACCAAGTACGCGTGCACTTAACTTCGACTTGGATGGATGGACCACCAATACATCAACATTGGTGGTACAACTGACGAGGGGGTGATTATACGTGAAAAAAGAAATAAAAAATAAAGAATAAAATTTTTTCATTCGAAGCTTCGTTGTCGAGGAAATCGACTTTGAATATCACTGAGTGCGCGTGCACTTAGCTATGGCTTACATGAATAAATCATCAATACATCAACATTGGTGGTACAACTGACGAGGGGGTGATTATACGTGAAAAAAGAAATAAAAAATAAAGAATAAAATTTTTTCATTCGAAGCTTCATTGTCGAGAAAATCGGCTTTGAATATTCACTGAGTGAACCACACTGAAGTTAAATGCAGGCGTACCCAGTGAATATTCAAAGTCGATTTTCTCTACAACGAAGCTTCAAATAAAAAAATTTTATTCTTCATTTTCGATTTATTTTTTCACATAGAATCACCTCCTTGCTCGGTTGTACTGTTGCTGGAACACACTCTATATATCCCATATATGAACCCATCATATCAAACCAAATATCTCTCATTCAAAATGATTAGAAATAAAGATAAAACACATGCTTGGATTCCCTAGATTCAGCCTATATACCAAAGCACCTCGAAAATTTTACGTTCAGCTAGTGAAAATTTTTTCACAAATCTTTTTAGGTGCGTTGAGAACCACTGGCTTCTCGGGTGCTTCGGGGTTAAAGACCGGGTGCAGGTCTTACGTGTGCTCCGCGACTTCAATTTTCTCTCGTTGTCTTTCTCGGCGTTTCTCTCCCATTTCCTTTCCATTCCTTCTTTTACCGTCCTTCTTACCATCTTCCTTTTTAACCCTCTCCGTATCCCATCACTAGTATCACTGTCTCTCTCTCTCTCGCACTCCGTCCGACGGAACGCGATCGAAAAGGACGGCTCATATCGACACTGACGAACGCGAGGTTATTTTTTCCTTTTTTCTCTCCGGCGGTTCTAGCTGTCGCTTTGGGAGATTCCTGTAGGATTACGAGGCTTATGTTAAGCTCGCGCCCAGCGAGGGATTCGTTTACCGGCTGAAACCATTTACCCTATGTAATTCCTGTGTAATTGAAACAAATATACGTACACGCGTTTCGCCTATACGCTCGTCCCTCGCGCGTCTAATTCAATCTTGCAAGCAAATACGGAACGCTTTATGTATTATTCCGGTGATATTATTTATTCTGTATTATTTAACTCGGTGGAGGATAATTGGTATGGATTGATGAATAGAAGCGGGGAAATAATTTATAGAAAAATAACTTAGGCGAGATATAAATGAAATAAGTCTGAATTCGGATTAATTTCGCCGTCGCGTCAACAGATGGCGGTGATCGCACGGCCGAGTTATGTATTGGAAATCGATCTGGGTATAAACGTTCGATGTTTCTCATTCTGTTTCTTTTCTTATTGCAGCTCGATCGTTATTACCAAGCGTGTGCGTTCACTATGCTCTGTTTGGGCATCAGTGAATCTCGAATATTATTCTTGTTTAAATAAATCCTTGTATGAATGACTAATATTAAAACTAAATATTAAATGCAATGAAATAATGAATTAAGTAATAATTCTGGTAATTAGGAATTTCTCGCTTCAAATTAACCATTTGCACTGGACGATTTTTTGACTAAAGATGAGTAAGAGCTCAAATATTTTCTGCTATAAAATTAACGATATTTTTTCCAGTAGTAAATAAGAAATTGTATAATAATTAACATATAGAACTATTTGATTTCCATACTTTGCATACTGTTACATTGTCTTAAATTTGACATATTAATTAATATCGATCTTCGAAATTTTATTAAATGGCGATTGAAGGGGGAGGGAGATTCCAGTGCAAAGGGTTAATTATTAATTATTGTAATAATTAACGTTAACTAATTATAATAAACAACATTTATTACTTATTATTATTAATTATAGATTAGGTACAATGTTACAAGTAAATATGAAATATGTTATGAATAATAGTTTAATGTTATATATTGTTCATTTATCCTGTTTTATTAAAGAATATAGAAAAATTTTGCATATAGTGTGAACTTGGTGATATTTTAGAAATGAGTAATTAACAACTATGAATTGGATAATTAGAAATAATTAACAGACGAATAGTTGATTAATTAATTAATTAATTAGAAATTGTAGGAATTAATGATTTCTTGTTTGAAATTACTAACTATAATGATAATTGGTAATTATTACCTATGATTAACAACTATTATGGTAACTATAATCTTATGACGATTAATTAATTGTGAATTATTAATAACACCCAGATATAGATATTTGTTCTCATCCTATCTATAATTATTATTATCTGTGCATTATATATTTAGCTATTCATAGGTCAGTAGTTCTAGTTTAAATTTTCCCGCCCTTTGCACTGGACGATCTTTTCGTTACAGAAACATAGTAATTCGAAGACTTTCTGCCATAAAGTCGACGATATTTTCAAAACGGTAAATAAGAAGTGCAAATTAATTGTAAGACGTAGAATTATTTTACCTCGATATTCCAAGCATCGTTGGGCAATTTTAAATTCGAGATATTAATTAACAACGATCTTTCGAATCTAATTAAATGGCGACTGAGAGTCGCCTCTCGAGTGCAAATTGTCGAGGGTTAATTGTATTAACATTTTCGACTAATATCTAATAATTTTACATAAATGAAGGGATTAGAACCTACTGAATTGCTATAGCCATTTCAATTTGTATAGCTTCTTGATAAAACTAACAGAATTTTTTAATTCCATCAAATTATATTTATTTTTACTCTCATTTTATTACAACTTATGTGAATTTTAAAAAATAAATTTAACGCAAACTTGATACAGAAACAGCTAATTAACAACTATAAATTACAGGAATAATTCATGGACAAATGAATAATTTGTAATTGCAAGTATTAGCCCTTTGCACTCGAAATGCGCCCCCAGTCGCCATTTAATAAAATTTTAAATATCGATATTAAATAACATAATAAATATATAATAACGCAATAATTTATAAAGTATCGAAATGAAATAATTCTACGCATGAATTTCTACAGGATTCTTTATTTACAATTTTAAAAAATATTTTCTTCAAAAACAAATATTTTTTCCATCGGAAAAATCTCCAAATAATTAGACGAAAAATAATAAATAATTAATGGAGAAATTATTAAGCACTGGAATATTTAATTAATCACCGATTAATGACAATTATTAACCGCTGGTTATAATGATAATTAATCGTGGCTAATTATAATAATCAGTAATTATTATTTACGATTATTTAATTGCTAACGATTATGGTAACTATAAACTTACGATAATTAATAGATTACAAAGTATTAACCGAGGAAATAAATTAGAGGGAAATTTTAAATTAGGTGACGTAGAAAGTAAAAAGTCCATTTAATTAAACTTTTCTTCAGAGGGTAGTTACTTCCTGTTCACGGAAACGCGGCTTGATAATAGCAAGATAAATTAGGAAAGAAGTTATTCGAGTGTCTCAGCCGTTGACAAATGCAGATGTTTTCGCTTTTTGCCTTTCCGGCTGAGTTCTTATCGGATTCCTAAGGGATTAGCTGTCGCAAGATGAGATCACATCATGCCGGAAGAACGTGCAATGCCCGATCCTTCCTCCAGCCGTTAACCTGTGACTCTCCCAGTGACTTTACGTCACCCCATTCGATCTGCATATTTTATGTGGAAGTGGCGTAAAATAGCACGAGATTCTATTTTAATCCTTAAGCCATAAGTGCGACTAAATTTAGCATCTGTTTAGGTTTCAGTCCACTTGTATACTCATAAATATAACTTTTAATTATTTACAACGAATTTTCTGTAATAAATTTTAATTATTTACAGGGAATTTTGCGTACAATTTTTAAATACTCTTAATGAATGTTATGAATAATTTTTGCAATTAATATTTAATTATAAAAGGTCGAATAACGAATTTTGTGCATAACTGTTCACTGCACAAATTGATTAACTCCATGAAACAAAAAGTGGAGAAATGCAATGAAATAATGTATATTGTTTTTTAAAATTCCCTTTATAATTTAAATCGAAATAAATATCGTAGAATGCATAAATACAAATGTAACTTTCATCTAACGGTATATAAAATTTATAAGAAAAAATAGCCAAAAGGTAATCGTTGGTAATGTTACCATTTTTATGTTACTGGAAGAGTTAATCGATTTGGCAAGCGAAAAAAGTAATAAATTTAAATTTTACTAAATTTTACTTAAATTCTGATAAGACGGCACTAAAAAATTCACCGTTATCATTCATGGCTTGCTAGTGCATTTGAGTTGCATTATTGCAACGATTTACATTAGAGTACGGAGTTAATCAAAG
>NW_016915818.1:67870-74244 GCF_001483705.2 Eufriesea mexicana | reverse complement strand
TACTCTTAATGGATTTTATAAATAATTTTTAAAATATGTATTTAATTATAAAAGGTCGAATTGCCTTTTGTCGTTGATTTTATTAATTTGTTATTTAGTAACTTTATTAATTTCTTGCTTATTAATTTTATCAACTTTTCGTTTTCCTATTTATTTATTTCTTGTTTAATAATATTATAAATATATTTTCCAATTTTTATTTCATTAAATTTGCTTATCATTATATTTATTTTTTACTTATTACATTAAATGCATTAATTTTTTATTTTAAATTGTATTAATCTTACATTCTATTTATATCAATTTTTCAGCGAATTGTACTCAGTCCTAATAATTTTCAATAAATTTTGTTAAAAGCTTAAATTTACATTAATATCTTATTTACAACCTGTACACTCCTTGAATCATAACTGTACTAGCAACCACAGTTACTCCTAATATATAGTTGGTCATCGAATTAAAATCGCATAATGAGGATATACGAGAACGTTATATGTATGAAACACGAATTTTCAATGTCTCTACCAAAGAGAATTCTTAGTGAATAACAAAAATATGTATCAAATTCAATTTATAGCTTTTATTTCAAAATAATTGTAAAAAAAATATTTAGAAAATATATTGTTATACTAGAACGCAGTTTCTAAGTAGTAAAAATGCAAAAATTTTTCATTTATTGAAATAACAATATAATTTTGCAATCCCCATAAAGTCACAAGAACCACGTTTTTAAATTCACTATGCAAGTCAGACATATTTTATACTGAGAAATATTAAAATATGAGTGATTATATCACAATAAATTTGTGAATATTTTAATTTCAACAAATAATTTTGCAAGATATCTATACATTTATAACACTAATTTTAAAACAATTTAATTATGTACATTTTCATAATTAAAACTTTTATTCATTTTATGTTATCTCATAATTATGTTATCTCACATTTTTCATTGATTTATTTGATAATTTTCTAATTCCTGATAGACAGAAAATATACAGGGTGTCCCAAAAAACATATAGACACTTTAATACCTTATTCTTTCTAATTTATTTTTTCTTTTCTAGGTACAACCCATTTAAAATAATGGCTGATTTTAGACTAGACTTTGAAAAACGTAAATATATTTTAAAGTGTTACCATAAGTGTGAGAACATACTAAAAGTGAAAAGACAGTTTAATTAATTAATACTGTTTTTATAATTATGCAAAGTATATACATAAATTTTTTGGGACACCCTGTATATGGCAGTCAAATATTTCTTCGAAAACAAGATATCTTGCAAAATCTCCATTGTAAAGACACGAGCAGTGTCAAAAATATATCAAATAAACCTAATTCACGAATTAAAAATTGTAATACTGTTTAATTAAATTAAAATAGAATTTAATATTCCATCTAATTAATTGCACATAAGTCTGTTCGTAGAGAAATTTAATTTCCTGGATTTTAATGAGAAAAAATTAGACCTTCTCAGCACTGAGTCCATAGTCCACCCCTGAGTGGCGAGTATGGCGGATTTTTTCGGTATTAAAAGATTCGAAGTAAGCTCGAAAGCGAGATCAATAAGCGGCTGTGTGCAACGGCATTTCATCTCTGGTCTCCTAATAATCCTACGTAATACCTTCGCTAATTGAAGTAAATACCACGCCGCGCATGAATCTGATACGTGTACAGGGAAGTAAGTAATCTGTTATGTGCGTATATACGTGTGTACATATGGGTGAATATATATGCAAGCTTATGACAGAGGTTTCCGCAAACATAGAATTATAACAGTAGATTTGTCAATGTTTAAAGACCTAAGTGACGAAGGGTATTAAGAACACAAAATTATGGAGGATTGGAAAATACTAAAAATACACAAATTTTGAAACAATACGACTTAATAATTAGATAAAATTTTGGGTAACAAAATGTATTGTATATAGAATATAATGGAATAAATTATATATACAATTACGTATACAATAAATAATGAGATATATTAAATAATTAAATTGAAGAAGGTATTTAAGTATAAGAAAGTTACAAATAATATGAAAAATTAAATATAGAAAAGCTTTGAATAATAAGAAATTTAAATGAGAAGTATTAAATGTAAGATAATTTTAACTGATAAAAATTTTACATTAAATACAAAATATTAAATACAAAAAGCTATAAATAGCATAGAGTACTGAGTATATAAAGTTTTAAACAATGAAAGACACTAGGCAAATTTTAGGTATTTTAGGTATTTTAATACTAAAAATACTAGGTATTTTATATTAAATACAAAAATTAAATATAGAAAAATTTTGAATAATATGAAATTTAAATGAGAGGTATTAAATGTAGAATAATTTTTACTGATAAAAATTTTACATTAAATACAAAATATTAAGTGTAAAAAGCCATAAATAGTATAGAGTATTGAGTATACAAGGTTTTAAACAATGAAAGATAGTAGACAAACTATTAAAGTCTCAAGAATTACAAAACATTAAGTATAGAAGGTTTAAAGTATGAAAAAGCAGTAACTACATAAAGTTTTAGATATTAAAAATATTAATACACAAAGTTGTAACTATACAATAAGAAATACCAAATATACAAAATTGTAGATAACAAGAAGTATGATATAGTAAATACACTTTTAGTAACTAGAAAAAGATTAAATATAACAAATTTCGGTGACAAAAATTGAAAATTCATTTTTGGTTTCCAATCCAAAAATACAAAGCTAACGATAAACTGATAAATTACATTTAAATATTAAATTAAAGAAAACTTTCAGAAAATCATGAAAATAAACCTAGGCGAAAAAAGAAAGAATAATTAAAAAGAGATATCAATTTTGAAATATTTTCATACTAGTTAAATTTAATGCTTCAAATTTGATGCTGTTCCTAATTTAATTAACCGGTATTTTCACTATATTCCTCGTAATATATAATTTTTAAAATACCCTCAGAAGACAAAAATGGCGCGCAAGGTTTTAATATCCTCCGTGTCGTCTGTGTCTGAAGGATGATAAATTATCTGAGTTAAAACAGCAAAAATCGGGAGTATTTTTTGTGGAAAAAGGGAGCAGCAGCAGCAGAAGCAGAAGCAGCTGCAACTTTTCTACCCTCGACTCCGTGCGAGAGAGAGAGTTACAAAAGATGTTGGTGGGGTTCCGGTACTCGGATACAGAACAGCTATAAAATTTATCGAGCTTTCGGGGTGGCGGGAGTTAAGCTGTCACTGCACGCGACTGCGCCACCGACGGCCGCTTCATGAAAACGATGATTTCTGGGGAAAGATTTCCCGGAGGGGCCGTGCAGGATAATTCGGTTCTAATTCAAACGGACCGTTCGCGCGACTGAATCGATTTGCAATCACACCAAATGTTTTTCGAACTTTTACGTCTATTCGGGTACAGTCGAACCTCCATCACAGGAAAGTGAAGGGAAAAATTGAAACCATTAATCTAAATCTAATCTAAACCTAACCTGAAAACTTTGGTAAACCTTCGTGTTATAAAGGCTGCTATTTATCTAGATTTTTGAGTAACAGAAATTTAAAAATTAAAATTTAATCTAAACCTAACCTAAAAACTTTCGTAAACCTTCGAGTTACAAAGGTCTGGATTTATTTAGATTTTTAAGTAAAGGAAAGTTAAAAATTAAAATTTAATCTAAACCTAACCTAAAAACTTTCGTAAATCTTCGTGTTATAAAAGCTGCTATTTATCTAGATTTTTGAGTAACAGAAATTTAAAAATTAAAATTTAATCTAAACCTAACCTAAAAACTTTCGTAAACCTTCGTAGTATAAAGGCTTCTATTTATGTAGATTTTTAAGTAAAAGAAGTTTAAAAATTAAAATTTAATCTAAACCTAACCTAAAAACTTTCGCAAGCCTTCGAGTTAGAAAGGTCTGGATTTATTTAGATTTTTAAGTAAAGAAAGTATAAAAATTGAAATTTAATCTAAACCTAACCTAAAAACTTTCGTAAACCTTCATAGCATAAAGGCTTCTATTTATGTAGATTTTTAAGTAAAAGAAGTTTAAAAATTAAAGTTTAATCTAAACCTAAGCTACAAACTTTCGCAAGCCATGGATTTACAAAGATCTGGCTTTATTTAGATTTTTGAGTAAAGGAGGTATAAAAATTGAAATTTAATTTAAACCTAACCTAAAAACTTTGGTAAACCTTTGAATTATGTATACAGCTTTGGATTAATCCAGATGTAAAAGAGGTTTAAAAACCAAAATTTTATTAATAAATTAATTAATTGATATAATAAATATTTAAAATACAATGGATTGAAAAATAGAAATCGCATACTAATTAAAAATAATTAATTTTGTTAAAACAAACTCTATCTTAATAAATATAATTATAATAAATACAGTCATATGTGTATTATATAACAACACAATAAACATGAAGTAATCATGCTCAAGATTTTAGCAAATCTATGACCAATATACTACTATTCAAATAGTAATGAAGAAATAATTAGACCTACAAAACGTAAGCGTATATTATTGCGATATTTTCTGACAATGACACCACGGAAAACTCATAAGCACTGTGTACTTTGTTTATCACAAAGAAAGAGAAAAGATTTATTTAATCAGTATGGTAACAGCCGTGTGGCTATACGAATTAATCATTTCAAGTACTATCACATACTTTGTAAAATTATTAAATTTAATTTCCCAAATTATTTTCAATGTATAACTTCATTGAACTAACAGTGAACTAAATAAAATTATAAATTCTTCGTATACGCCATTTTCTTTTTCGTTCCCTTTTCATCATTTACATACAACAAAAAAGATTTTGATGGTATGGGCCAATTTTCAATGTATAACTTCATTGAACGAAATAAAATTATAAATTCTTCGTGTATGCCATTTTCTTTTTATCATTTTGCAATATTTTTATCTTTATACAATAAAAATGATTATGGTCATATGGACCAATTTTCAATGTATAACTTCAGTGAATGAAATAAAATTATATATTGTTCGTGTACGCCATTTTCTTTTTCGTCTTTTTTATCGTTTTGCAATATTTCTATCTTTATGCAATAAAAATGATCTTGGTGGTATGGGCCAATTTGCAATATATAACTTCATTGAATGAAATAAAATTAATAAATTACTAAATGTACGCCATTTTCTTTTTATCATTTCGCAATATTTCTATCTTTATACGATAAAAATGATTATGGTCATATGGACCAATTTTCAATGTATAACTTCAGTGAACGAAATAAAATTATATATTGTTCGTGTACGCCATTTTCTTTTTCGTCTTTTTATCGTTTTGCAATATTTCTATCTTTATACGATAAAAATGATTTTCGTGATATGGGCCAATTTGTAATATATAACTTCATTGAATGAAATAAAATTAAGAAATTACTAACTGTACGCCATTTTCTTTTTATCATTTTGCAATATTTCTATCTTTATACGATAAACATGATTTTGGTGGTATGGGCCAATTTGCAATATATAACTTCATTGAATGAAATAAAATTAAGAAATTACTAAATGTACGCCATTTTCTTTTTATCATTTTGCAATATTTCTATCTTTATACGATAAAAATGATTTTCGTGGTATGGGCCAATTTTCCATTTCCTCGAATGATGCAAATGGGTTAAACTCATCCATGACAATTGCGATTATCGTATGTTTTTACTAACTCTTTCCAGCTACGAAGTGAGTTGCATTGCACGAAACAATTTTACAGTTTCCCTCGTTGGGCCAGTTTCGCTTGCCAAAAGATTTTTGCTATTACATTCGTTGAATGAACTTCGCTTCGGCGCTTCAAAAACGACATTTAGGTATTTTGATTCTGTGTGCTTCTATTACTGTACTATATACGCTCATTTCATTTTGCATCTATGCATTTCCTACAAAATACCTCTGACCACTATTTACCTATACTATGCACCTTTTCATCCAAGACCTACATTTACAAAACATCTACCACCAGAAAGAATAACATCAATGATAAATAAAATATAAATGAGAAGCAACGGTGATATATACAATTTATTAAAAAATTGGATAAATATTGAAAAAGTGATTTTTAAATTATTTTAAATTAAATTATTTTACTACATACAATGTTTCTACTCTGGCCCTAATTAAAATTATTTATTATTGATCAACATATTAAAAATTGTATTATTAATATAATGTAATTAATAAATATGATTAATATAATTTACCATATCATATTAATTATATGAATAAGTATAAATATAATTATACTTATATTTACAACAATGTATTAAAATAAATATAAATATATAATATGTATAAATATTAATAATAAAATATTAATACATATTTATATTAAAAATATATTTTATTAACC